>NW_004567113.1:20282094-20401527 GCF_000260355.1 Condylura cristata | reverse complement strand
GGGAGGGAGCGTTAAGTAAATTATAGGAAGGGGGAGGGTCCCAGACGGTCCTGGGCTTTAGAAAATTCGCCTCCTCCAAGCTTCTCTGTTCTCCCAGCCATGGAAGTTTCTTTGGAGAGAACCCCTCGAACCTCAAGGTCTTAAAGACGCGATTATTTCCTCTCTAGACGCCAGACCTTTCCCACATTTTGTGGGGCAGTCTGTTCCCTTTTCTGCTCGAAGTTGCTGTTTATGATTTATTCGTTTATATTGGTTTTAAAAGATACCATATCTCTTCTTTGACTCACCCCGATGCTTCTGTTTATTACTAGAGTGCACAGGCCTTGGTGTCTCTTACTTGCATCAAGATTAAGTCATTAAACGATTTCTGCCTGGCAAGGCTGGAGCTTTTTTCAGATGACACCAACCTGGGCTCCAGAGTCAAGGAAAGAGTTTCTGGAATCCAAGTCCAGGCCCACTCCCCTGGAGCAGATTCCTTTGGGCGCTTTGCAGAAAATAAAAGTGGTGGAAAAGGAATTATCTCCAAGTTTCACCTATCAGTTTCTATCACTCTCAACCCAACAACCCAACCCCTGTCCTCTGCCCTCCCCTGCCCAGCAGACTAAGTAAGAGGAGTGATTAGGTACACATTTAAATAATCTTCAAGACTTCAACTGGAGTTCTACCAAGGACAGCCTAAACTACAATAACTAGCATCTAATGTCAGCTTTGCTAAGGGATGCTTCTTCCATAAATCATAGTTCCTTTTTTAAAAACCGGTGTGAGTTTGGAAGTTTTCCTATTATTTCCTATATTATTTAAAGCTGCATTGTTATACATGTTCACTGATGTGTAATCTGCTAAATCTCAAAATCATATAAATTGGGACACTTACATTACAAATGGAAAACCAAAAATCTAATGGACATGTCTAGTAACTTGGAGTATTAGGTTAGTTACTGGTATGAAATACAAATAGGACCCAGAGATGAAGAATCTGTAAATTACTTTTTTTCTTTCAGTTGAAGCCTTCAGCATTTTTGTAACCTATTGTTTAGCTTACTGTACAACAGTGATTTGCTAAATGTTTTGCCTAGTTTTTCTATTTGTAAAAAAGAGGTAATTTTTACATCCTATAACTAAAACTTATTTTGTTTTATGGTGACAAGTAAGAGATTCTAAATTAAAACACCTGAGTCTTAGTTCTAGCTAACAGCTGCCTGACCTTGACTAGTAGCTCCACTCTATTTTGGTTTTCCCCCTGAGCTATATCAGCTCTAAACTTCTCTGATTTTAAGTTATTACAAATAGCCTGTTTAATCATAGTCTTACTGGAGGGTTTTTTTTTTTTTTTGGAACATTAATTTTGCAAAGTTGAGACTTTTATATATTTTTTTTGTCATCAGATCTACAGGTGTATTTCAGTTTTTTGTTTTTGTTTATAATGATAGTTTATTTTTACATCATTTTGTACTACTTTTTTTTATCTCAATTGTAATCCCCGTGGGTTTCCCATCAAGGAGTCACCCTTGTGCCATCACCACAGTCCCGTGCACTTCCCTCCCACCCCCACCTTAGACTTTTTTATTCTTAATCCTTGGTACTATAACAGGATGGCCCCCAGGAAAAAGGGAGGTTTGAGGTTCCCTGCCCCACCCAAAAGGAGGATGGAGATGAGCAGAGAAGAGAGGAATCTGGAGAGGAGTCTGAAGGACGCAGGATGGAGAGCCAGAAGGTGACCTGAGGGAGCCACATGGAGCAGAGAGACATGTGAAGAAACTGTGCCTTTTTCTTCTTGGTCCTGGACTGATTGAAATAGATGTGGGTGAGAGGCCTAGGGGAAGTTTCACTATGCAGCATTTATCTTGATTTTGATTTGCTCTTTTCCTCCAAGATTTGTGTGGCCACTTCTGACCCTTTTCTATGGGTCCCCGCCAAAAAGTGCTTTAGACTTGTGTTGGGCTTTCAGGCCTTGCTTTGGGCCAATCCCTTTTGGGTGGACTTTTACCCACAAGGGGACCGAGGGGACGGGTAACTTTAGGTGTTTGATTTAGAAACTATATTCTTTGTCTTTTCTATATTGCACACTAATTGTATTAAAGTTTCCTTTCTTATGTTTTGTCTTGATGTGGCAGATGGCAGAACCTATTTTAGAGCAGGCAGTTTTGGGGATTCAGGGTTGCCCCTCTCTCCCTGCCCTATAATAGTACAATAAGCAATTTTGTGACTTTCATGAAAGTAGTGGCTTAAGAAAAGTATACTACATTGTAATCCAGAAAAAAAGCTCATATTCTAGTACTTACTATATGCAACAATGAGGTATTTTCTAATACATTTGTATTGGTTTTCTGTTTTTTTTTGTTTTTGTTTTTGTTTTTTAACCTCCCCCAATACTGGTCAGGATTCTATTTCTTTGATTTCACAATTCAATGAATTTTGACCCTCACTCTGACAACTGTTAATTGAGGACATATAATAAGGCATACACTTCTTGAATTTGAAATACCTTGAGCTCTGATTAATAAGATTCTCCCACTACAGTTTAACACAGTTTCAAAATGTGTCCTGGGTGTTCATTGTTTTACAAAAGTAGAAGAGGAGGAGGAAGATTCTGACAGTCAACTAAAGTTTGTGAAATATTCAGGTAAATAAAATGAAATGGATTTCTTTGTTTCAGAATTTCACAAGGTCTTTACCATTCTAAATGTATTATTTGAGTCTTTATAAGAGGAAGATATAGTGCACTTTGTTCTTCTTTACCCTCCAAGGAATGTGCTCAGAGAAATGTCATTATAATAACTAATTATTAAAGTAAAATGAAGTTTGAGTCAGACAGCAGTTTTAGTCTCCATTTTCTCAACTTTTAAATTACTTTAATAATAATTGCCCTGGTAAAATGTTCATGAAATTTAACATGCCTTGCATGTAAACTGTCTAGCACGTTGTCTAGAACATAGTAAGACTTAAATGAAGATTTTTTTTAAAAGATGAAACTATGGCGTATGTACAGATGGGCTCACTGATAATGAAATTTGGCAAGTTCTAAGAAAAGTAGAGAAATGTCAATAGATAAAACATGTTGAACTTTTAATTTTACTGAGATACTGGTAGGAATTATTCCAAAGGTGGAAAAGTCATTGAGTTCCTTCCACTAACTCACCCCTGCCCTGCATCAAGCCCCTGCCCTGTCATCCATGTTTCTCTCTGACCTCCCAATCCCCATTGTTTCACATACACACATGTCCACACTTTTGCTCATATTAATTTTTCAGTTGCAGCACCTCTTCCTGTGCACAAGAGACCATCAAATTACGGGAACTGCTAACAGGGGCTTTCCCCCAAATGCTAACTCTGCCTTTATGGCATGTTTTCTTCCAAAATATGCTTTAGGTAGAGAAATAATTTCAAAACATGTATGAAGTCTTCTGAATTGTGACATCACCCTACCCAAAGTTTATTATATATTAAACCTATAAATAAATTTCTTTGTCATATCTTACAACAGATAATTTATAAGTTTATTGTTGTTTTGTTGTTTATCTTTCTTACATTGCTTTTACTAAACCCCCTTTATTTAGAGCAGTTTAAGGTTCACAGAAAAACTGAGGGGGAGAAAAAGTGACTTCCCCACATACCCACTGTCCTCTATGCATGCATAACTTTCCCCATTCTCAAAATCTGCTAAGGAGTCATACATTGATACATCATTACCACTGAGATCCAGGACTTATATTACAGTTCACTGTTGAACATTTTATGGGTTTGGACAAACGTGTTAAGACATGTATCCATTATTCCTAACAATCCATATCCTAACAATATTTTTATCCTAAAATTCTTGTACTCCACCTTCTTATCCTTCCTCTCACCCCAAATACTTGACAACCACTGATCTTTTTACCATGTTCATAGTTTTGCCTTTTCCAGAATGTCATGTAGTTAAAGTCATGAACCATGTATAATTTCAATATTACCTCTTTATTCACATTTTCCCCCTTTAACAGCAGCTGTTTAAGACTCTTCCTCACTAGATTATTTCTTTTTAGCACTGATCAATATTTGTAGATAGTTGTAACACTATTTATTCACCCACTGACATACTGACTGCTTCTAAGTTTTGGCAATTATGAATAAAGTTGCTTTAAACATCCATGTATAGGTTTTTGTATGGACATGACTTTTCAACTCTTTTGGGTAAATGCCAAGGAGCAAGACTGTATGTCGAGTACATTTAGTTTTGTAAGAAACCATCAAGTTGTCTTCCAAAGTGGCTATACCATTTTGCATTCTTATTGGCAATGAACAAGAGTTCCTATTACTCCATACCCTTGCCAGCCTTTCAGGATCAGTGTCTCAGATTTTGCTGTTCATCAGTTGTGCAGTGGTATCTCATTGTTGTTTTAATTTTCATTTCCCTGATAATAAACTAGGTAAAGAATCTTTTATTCAATATATGCTTATTTGTCATGTGTATATCTTCTTTGATGAGTTTCAGTTAAGGTGTTTAACTCATTTTTAAGTCATTGTTTTCTTATTAAGTTTTAAGAGTTCTTTGTATATTTGTGATAGTAACCTTTTATTTTATATTTTAAAAAAAAACTTTGCAAATATTTTCTCTCAACCTGTGGCCTGTCCTCTTGACTTTGACTTTCTCAGAGAACTTTATAATTTTATGGCCTACTCTCCCATGCTATAATATACCTAGTGACCTCTTATCAATATTCATTAGGTAGATTGTGATTCTCATTATATTTCCAAAGTCAAATAAATCTGAGGCGGTTTCCACTCATGTTTGTCCAAAGTTTAAATACAGACATTTATCACAACATAATTGACTATTGAAATTTACCTTTTCCTCTAACTTGTAAGTTCCTTAAGGGAAATGACCTCTAGTTTATTCACTTGCACTCACATAGCATAAATCTTCATCACAAGGAAACTGTCAAGTACTTTATCATAATCTGAACATGTGCAAGGAGAATCAAATCTGCCTGATAACGAGCTTTATTCCAGGTCATAGAGTTCTTGATATCTAAAACTGACACAGATAAACATTGGAATATATATTTGGTAACCACACTATAAGACAGTGAATGTTAGTTTAACTGACCATCGTTTTCACCTCTCTGTTCCCTTTGGTATTATAGAACATAGCTACAGGTTTTGCAAAATGAGCAAGTGGGCAGATAGCAGCACAAATGAAAGTACTTTAAGACAATAGTGTTCTCACAAGGTACACTCCCTGATTTATGTTATGTTGATTTTTCATTTGTGGATCAGATTCAAGCCTGCTGTGAAGATTAATCATCAGTACTCTTTTTTAAACCAAGGGATTAGTTTGGTTGGAAGAGAGGATGCTAACCTTCATATAGATCCTGGCACATTGTAGACATTCAAAGAATATTTGTGGAATGAATAAAGTAGTTAATATTTACTGTCTCCACTAATTAGAGACTAATTAGAGAATTTATTACTATCACTGAATAAGCTATTTCCAACTTAGACCTTTCTTGCCAGAAAAATATTTTGGAAGTTCTATTGATTTTCAATCAGCAGGAAAATATGAATACATGGATCAAGAAAGTAAAGCTAGAAAAGTCCAATCAAGTCATCTAATTCATACTTTCTTTTCCTTCAAAGAAAAACCGATGTCTCATAAGGATAGGCTTGACACCCAGTATTTTTTTATTTATTTAATCATTTTAGAATAATTCTACAGGATAAGACTTGAGGGAAAATTATTCCTTGTGTTCCTAGCTTTTCCTCCTTTTACTTGACCTTGGATTACACATTGTACCCATGTTCCTTTTAGGAAAAAACAAACTTTGCATTCCACTGAGTAACAAAAAGCCATCCCAATTTTAACTCATAAAACATCTTCTCAACAAGGTTAGTTCTTTAGTTTTCAGAATTTTATGTGCATTCCTTAAGGTAGTAATTAACTTTTTCTAAGCTAGTATTAAAAACAATTTCTATTGAGAAAATGGGCAGGGGAAAACAACTCACTGAAGAAATGAAAAATTTGTTATGAAATCAACAAACTATCCTTAAGAAAACACAACTCAAAATCCTAGACTTAAGCTTTTTATCAAGAAAAACAAACTGAACTCTGATCTGGAAGGTTTGGGTTTATATCTGAATAGATTTTCTCAGCTAGATGATAAACCAATGAAATCAAGCTAAGAATAGTTGCTGCTCAATTTGGTTTTTATTATTATAAAAGCTCATTTACTTCAAGAGAACACTACATTTTATGGCAAAAGTCTTTATTTTGTTCCTGTTACACTAAACATACCAAGAAATCAGAAGCTATCACTATTGCAAGAAAAGCAAATGATAAGTGCTTAATGAAAAGAGCTTAAATGTGAAATTGTAGAGCCATTTCTTTTAAGATTGATTTATTTATGCATACAGAACTAGGGTAGAGATCTGAGGTGCAGGGGCAGTGAGAGGATTCACCAGAGACAGTATGGGGAGCAAAACAGGCCAACTGACAAGCACACTGCTGAGGGGAGCAGTGGGTGGGCCAGGAGAGGTCTTCCATGGCCATGTGGATCACCTCTGGTGTGAGGATTGAACTCATGCTGAAGTGGCTGTAGCCAGCTTGCAGTGCTGCACCCTAATCCGTGGCCCCACCAGAGCCTGTAGAACCATTTTAGTGAGCCAATGATGAAGCAAAACGATGTAAACATTTCAGAAAAAAAAACTTTGCTAACTTGTATTTGATTATTAAAAATAAAATACTCTCATGACATTTTAATGTGCTCTACAACTTAAAAAAATTATCAGGAATATTTATTCTGTAGCTTATTTTCATCAATATAACATTATAGGATATAATGCAAATTCATAAATTTCATTTAATTCTCAAATTTGATGACTTGACAAGAAAAAAATCTTTCACAGTTGAGTGAAATGCCTGCTTTTGACAATTCATACTGAAAACATACCTATTTTCTACATAGTTATCTTTCCTCCACTACAAGAAATGCTAGATACAATTAAGACATTGACCTGTAGAGGTTTTTTTTAAAAGGCTCCTGTTGTATACAATCACAGCTATTTACTGTGGAAAATTGAAATCTACATTTTCCCAGTTTCACAGGTAATACAATCTAAACCGTGTCCAAAAAAAAGTGTTGTTCAAACTCTTAATGTACCAAATAAATGCAAATTCTGATTCAGTAAGTTTGATTGGGGCTGTTCTAGCCAGTTCCCAAATTACACTGACATTGTTGGTCCAGAAGACACTGAGTTGTAAGACTCTAGGACTTACAAAATAGAAATAACTGCAGAAAACAGAAGCCACGTGACATTAAAATCAGGCACGCACTATTTAAAATAACATCTAATTTTGACCTCTATTCCTCACTCAAGGCCCATTATATACAATCAAAGCATAACTCAGAACTGTGTAAAAATAAGCCTAGTGAAGCACCTAACCCTGATTAGGAGATGAAATGTGCTTTCAATAAAAACTCACTGAGCCATACGCTTTCTTATACAATCAGCATATTAAGTAAAACTAGTTTGAGAAAGGTTAATTATTAATTTTTGAAAAATAAATCACAGCCTACTATCTACAATCCCTCTCAGGAACATTTGGTGCCCAAGGAACTCATGGCATACCCCCGTTAGAGGTGTGGCATTTCTGATCTGCTCCTGCAGCCAACATCCTGCACTGGTGATGGAGATTTGCCTACAAGTTTTTGTCCATTCACAATTTGCCCAGAATAACTTTTTTTTAAGATTTATTTATTTTATACATACAGAACTATCCATAGGTGAGGGGGCAGTGAGAAGATTAACCAGAGACAGAGTGGAGAGCAGAATAGGCAGACTGATGAAGTACACTGCTGAGGGGAGCAGCGGGCTGGTCAGGAGAGGTCTGCTGTGCCATGTGGGTCACCTCCCTGGCAGGGGATCAAACTCATGCTGTAGCAGCTTTGGCTAGCTTTGCTCTAACCTGTTGCACCACCAGAGAGGGCCCCAAAATAAGTATCTGAATTCAAGGTACTATTTGAAGTTATTCAACATTATGAAAAGGAAGTGGAAGGACTCAATTAATGCTCTTCTTGAAGGACTAACCACAAGGCATTCTCTAAGTATTGTAGTTCAATGACTTAGATTAGTTATAAAATGATTTGGTTGTAAAAGTCAGAGTAAGTCTTAAAACATTCTAATTTTCTCACATGTTTCAAGATTACATAGAATGTTTCTTAAATTCATAATGTTAGCTTTCCTCTAATGCCCATATAATAGCACCCCTTTAAATCATTGTTCTGGGTATATAAATGTGCCATTAATCCCTTTGATCATTCCAGAAAATGCTTTTCTTTCATCCTCCATGAGACTAGATGAAGTGTTCTCATTATTAATGTGCAGACAGACATAAGCCTTATTAAGAGAGCATTCTATAACAGATGCTAACTACCTATGAAGCAGTACATATTTATTTTTGTCTTTACAATACTTTACTACCCCTCAATTCTTTCCCAATTCTTTCACACCAAGTTCTATGTTCCCTTGTTTCAAGAAAAGGAAAAAGGAGAAAGAAATGTCCTACATACAGCTTGTCTTTGTTTCCCAGAAGCTTAGTGATAAGAAGTGGATGACTAGTTTGTGAAAAACACAGGGACAGAGGTTTTGAGATCTAGAGTCTTGGAAGTCAAGGTTTAGAGAAAGAAAGGCCAGCAGGAAAAGATTGTTTTGGGGTATGAGGAAGCTAAAGCCCAGACACATGTGCTCCATATCAACAAATAAAGAGGGGTACACAAGACAAACTTAAGGTTTGGGTAAGTGTAAAATTCTAGGAAATGAGGTGTTTCTTGCTAATCCAGAGACCAGAGAACTTAAAGATTTTTAACTAAATTTAAGTAAAATATAGAAAAGTAACATTGTTTGAATATCCCAGCTGAGGTCACAAAAGTACATGCACTGAACCTAAATCTATGCATCCTAGAAATAAGATTAAACTAGTTCTTCTTAGCCTTTTGGCTAAGATCATGTGTAGAAATGAGATTAAACTAGGGAAGTGGTGTCCATCCCTATACATAACAATATTGGAGTGTCAGTTCTCTGAATTAGGACTTTACAAAATAATTTTTAAAAAGATTTGTTGAGGAAAATAAAACCCTACCATGTATAGAGTTCAGGTATATTTTATCCCCAGGTAGTGTAAGTATAAACAAGGGTGCTTTGTGCAATTCTGATATAAACTGCATCAATGGCTTTGCACTTAGGAATTGGTGAGAATCCTTAGAGTGGCTAAGAGAATGTTACCTTAACTCTAATTGAGTCGGATTTACTTCCATGCATTGTTCAAGCTTGACTGATTATTTGTGTGAAACAAGCTGATTTCGTTCCTTGCTCACTTCAGAGACCAGTTTTCTTTTCAGCAATCTCTGCTGAAAGATGCTGTGCTTTGCAAGGACATTTATTCACATCTACCTTTAAGAAAATCATTGCCAACTGATTTCTTTATGGAATTCTAGTGTTTTTACTCTTTCTTATAGTCTTTTGAAATTCAAACTGCTACTGTATTTATTCTGGGAGAAATATCTCATTTCTTAGCTCTGCAACACTCCAAACTGATTTTGTTGCATGAGTTCTTTTGTGGCAGAGAAAGGGCTCTTTAAATTCCAACTGATAGATGGAACTGGAATCCAGAATTGCAAAGAAGTTTTATTTATTTATTGTGGTAGTGGAGGAAGGACTGGAGAGGAGAATAGAAATTGAATAACAGAGGCTATTCACATGTGATGATTGTCAATTTGCTCCATAGTCACGTGGACTATCAAACACTCCCCAATTTTCCAGTCTGTTTTTCTTTTAAGCTGATATTACAATGTATACATGAAGCCAAGCAAGCACATAAACAAAACTCCAATTCCTATAAGCAAAGACAAACTGAAAATATCTCTGGCAGATAATCAACACTT
This sequence comes from Condylura cristata, assembly GCF_000260355.1. Lineage (NCBI taxonomy): Eukaryota > Metazoa > Chordata > Mammalia > Eulipotyphla > Talpidae > Condylura > Condylura cristata. Next base: position 20,391,607 of record NW_004567113.1, on the reverse strand, counting down.
CAACATGAAAAATACACTATCACATCATAAAAATGATTTTCACAAATACCTTGTCAAGGTGGAATTCATAACATAATCTACATTCCACTTCTTCAAGTATTGTTACATTTCATTGGCATCTATTGCCAAAAAATTTCCCACAAGTGTCATAAATTTCAAAAGTAAAATCTTTTTTTTTTAAATTTACTTATTTATTCATACAGAACTGGGGTACAGGCCAGAGATGCAGTGGGTGGGAGACCCACCAGAGTGGGGAGCAGAATAGGCAGACTGTCGAAGTACACTGCTGAGGGGAGCAGCGGGCGGGTCAGGAGAGGTCTGTCATGCCATGTGGTCACCTCCAGGGCAGGCGGGGATAGAACTCATGAGGAAGTGGCTTTAGCTTCTTAGTGCTGTGCTTTAACCCGCTGCGCCACCAGGGAGGGCCAGTAAAATCTTTTTTTAACTAGTCATAGAAAACCACTATTACCAGGAAAGCCATGCATGAATGATGAGAATATTAGGACACTTTTAAAACAACTATTGCAATAGTGTAATTAAAACATTCTTCAGAGATATTCTAACAAATGCACGGAGATATTCTAAGTCCTTTATGGTCAATGATTCTGACTAGGAAAAAAAAAAGACATAATCTTTATAAATCATAAAGGTGAGGCTGACTTGCTGAATAGCAACAGATATTTGGTAAGCAACAACTATTTAATTCAGTAAGAAAACACTCAGAAAAACTAGAACACTTTTAAGATTTTATCTACTACCCTATCAGGGATGCCATTTTAAACCCCTTCCACCTGGTAAAGAAAACCTGGTAAGAACTATCATTATTAGTTCACTTGACTTTAAATTAAATCCATTTATCCATTTTACTGTGTGACATTTGTGTTTGCTTATATTTTTTATATTTATATATGTAATCTAGTTTATATACACATGCGTATATATGGAAGATAGTATGTAGTAACTATACATGTATACATCCTAATCTATTTCTAATGTTATTATAATTAAGATAAAATTCCCAGATTTCTAATATTTACATATTGTGGTAACACAACAATAATGTATCATCAGATACAGAACATAGTAACACCACACCAAATGAGCAATTTTATTTTTATTTTAATTATTGTAACATTATAATATCTTAGGATATCTCTCAGAGTTCATTCTCTTTTAAATTTCTTTAGCTATTCATACTTCAAAAAAGGAAACAATCAAAGAACAGCTTGAAGAGTTATAAATTGATATTTTGGCCTCTATCTGCTTGAGCCCTTACTACAACTCAGTTCAGAATTCTAGAAGGAGCAGTATGTATGATAATGAGAATTATCTTTTCACCTCAAAGACTAACAAATATTTATATAGATTTTCTTTCATGGCCTATGGTCATCATTTCTAAATTTCCTACTACTTTATATAAATTTCCTAACTTTATGTTAGTCTTACTTTCTGGTATAGCTCCTATTTGACTGTGATATCTTATTTTAAAATTTACTAGCATATTTAGAATGCATACAGTACTTGTTAATATTGAGATAGTATTAAATTTCTTGTACTTTGTAAGACTGGTATAAGGCCCATAGTAGCTGAACTAGAAAGTTTTTTTTTCTCCCCGTTAGCTCTTCATGTAAATTCTCCCTGACTGTTTAGAAGGATTAATGTGTAAAACTACCTGGACAGGAGACTTAAAAAACAAACCATTGCCCTCCCAGGTGGTGCAGCTGGTTAAAGCACTGCACTAAGAAGCTTAAGCCACTTCCACATGAGTTTGATCCCAGCCTGCCCCGGAAGAGATCCACATGGCCTGGCACACCTCTCCTGACCCTCCTGCTGCTCCCCTCAGCAATGTGCTTCATCGATCTGCCTGTTCTGCTCCCCACTCTGTCCCTGGTGAATCCACTCACCCTCCACATCTCTGACCTGTACCCCAGTTCTGTATGAATAAATAAATCTTTTTTTTTTTAAAAAAAACAAAACCAAAACAGTTTAGTTACTTCTCTAATTACTGGTCTTTAGAAGCCCTCATATTAATTTATACTGTATATGAAATATATCACTAAGATTTTTAAACACTTATGAGCTGAGAGTCTCTTTAAAAACTTTTTATAATGTATCACAATACTAATTTCAATTACTTTGTTTAGATTCATCAGTTTATTAGAGGACCAAGTCCTAGCTTTTATGATTGACTATAGATTTTCATTTGTAATTATTTATTTCACCATTTTATATTTGTCTCTCCTACTTTTCTTAAATCCTACTACTCATTTTCAAATGTGTTGAGGTGTTTTTTTTTTTTCTTTAAATCATTTCATTTGTATTCACTGGGTCTAATAAAGTAAAACCTGGAGTCTATCATTTTCTAGGCTGGTTTTGATCATTTCATCTGAACTTTAGATACATTGAATTTTCACTTTTATTTTCTGTGTAGTCTGTGAACTATTTTGACATCTGGAAATTTTCTCTTGTTCAAGAGCTGCTTAGTAATTGAATTTATTTTTGATAAACTTACACTGTTAATGTCCCTTTTATTTGCTATGCCTTGTGCTCAGTGGGCTCATTTTAGTTCAAACTGAGGTATCCTTTTTATTAAAATTTTCCTTAATTCTCTTTTCTGTAGTATTTCTCTTTGACTCTATTTTGCTTTCTGAAATCTCTATCACATGTATGTTAAATTTTTTGTTCTGTCTATACTTCATCTTTTCTTCATTTTTACTTATGTTTCTTTATTTAGGCTCTTGGAGAGTTTATTGAACATGTCAAACATCCAAAATTCAAATTGTTATAGTAGAGAAAACTTTCTTTGCTGTTTCTTTCATTGGTTTTAATTTGGCAGTCGTTCTTTTTAAAATATCCTTTAATATGGCTAAGTTTGGCCTCTTTTATCACAACTTATTATACATCTTATGCTTTTTAGAATCTGACTGAGAATACAAGGAAGTTTTAAAATACACTTCTTCTGATAATACGGTCTAATCCTTGAGAGCAGCCCCCTTCCTTAAAATAACTGATGTAGATGATGATTTTTCTGTCTCCTCAGGCACACTTGAAGTTAAAAAAAAAGTTCTTGTCAAAAACAAGAAGATACTAGGGAATTGTCAAACACTGTTGGCTTTTCTTTTCAAAACCTTGTAGCATAAAAAAAAGGTATGAAAAGTTGAGATTTACTGTAGTCATACTTTGCTAGTTCAGAGGTACAGTGGCCTGGGGAGAAATAGGAAGTATCTGAAGCCAAAGACAGCAAGTAGTGGCCAGGAACCAGCTGGCAGAGGACCACCATTCTTTGCCTGGCACAGTTAAATCTGTTAGGAACCAGCCAAAGAAGAGCCCCACTCCTTACCTACTGGGCCAAGTAGGCAGGGAGTAAATGCCACTTTGGGCATCTCTGCTTGCCATGACCTCCTGGAACCAATTGTGTTTCCCAGAAGCATTAATAGAATCCATATTGTTCCACTGGCTTTGGATGGGGGAGAGAAGGAAAGGGCTGGTGGCTTAAGTGGGTTTTGTCAGATTTTGTGCAATTGGTCTCAATATTTCACCTTTAGAGGATATGTTCAATCAACCAAATGTACATTTAAATCCTTTATTTAAGCAAACCAAAATTCCTCTAAGTTTCTCATGTAAGAAAATCACTACTGCCTGGGTTACTGGAATTTATAAAAGCCCTTCCTTTTTTTTCTGTGCCTTATTTTTCAAGTTATCCAATCATTGTGTAGTTATATATCATAGTCAAATAGTATATACGAGACATATATGAGTATATATGGCAATATATGCTTAATAATATTTGTCAATATTGGGCTTCTAATTTTACTATTAGAATGCCTTATATCAAGATTCTAGGATATAGTCCTATGCTTACTGTTTTATTTCTATGTCTGGTTGTGAACTTTTTGAAAACAGTGCTGAGCAACTGGGTCAGTTTGTCCTTTGATGTCTGGGAAAATGCTAGACTTACTAGCATTTTGGTCCTTGAATGGAAGAGAAGTCTATTCTGCTCTCTTCACATTTTTCTAACTTTTGCCATCTTCTTAAACAGCTGCAAAGAGAGTTTTGTTCTAGCACTTCAAAGAACCTTTTAACCTTTTGTCTTTAGTCTACATGTTTCCTGTCATGGATTAATAATAATTCCACTCATTACAATGTACAGGAAAAATACATATTTGAAATCTAAACAGTAGACTACATGGTAGGTTCACTCTATAGTTAAGGGAAATTTTTCATCAGAGATTGAAACTACTAAATAATATTACAATAAGATATATATTTTCTTGAAAATTAAATCAATACAAAATATGTACAAAGTTGAATATTTTCAGATAAAGCAAAGTTTAAGAAAAACATACAGTAAAAATCCTTTAAAGATAGATCATCAGAAATGTCATAGAACTTACCTATGTACATTTCTATTTCCTTCCAAAGAAATTTTTTCCTCCTAAGCTTCTAATATCCAACCCTTTACAAATATCTCAAGTAACACCAAATTATAATAGAATGTTGGTATATAAGTTTAAAAGGAGACACTTATGTGGACACATCCAATAATACAAAATTTATCATATAACTCTGAGGTATAGATAATGCATGCACAGTGATCCACCGTTAAAAAATCTTATAAATTGACTTAAACTCAGCTATGACACTTCTGGAACAGAAAATCTCTTTGTGCTCATATAACCTGATTTTGTATTGTTTTACATTACATTTACTCTGGCAAGGGAACAGAATTCATCAGGTATGGGGCATTCCTCTCTCTTGTTCACCTTAAAATATATTAAATAGATATTTAACAAGTAATAATGTCTAGGAAAATTCATTTGCCATGAATCTTTTCAGATAGTCACTGGGTACAGGAAAAGTGGCGTATGGTAACATGGAAACATGGGCAGAGAAGACACAATCCACCATCATTTTACAGATCTCCTTCTAAGTCAAGAGAAAAAAAATTGGTTATATAAATGCCAGATCACTAGGACATGGGGGTGATATGTCTCTGTTAATCATCTCATTCTAGAAGATTTGATTTGAGCTGATGATTCACTAAACCAATACTCCCTTCCTCCCTTACTGATGAAAAGTTTTCCTTGAAGTGTCACAATAAGTTTAGGGTAATATATCATTAAGAAATACTTTTTACTTCATGGTATGAAAAAAATTTGTCTCAGATACCCAGAAGTCTGAAGAATCTCTGCAGACTAGTAGAACTACTCAAAAGCTTTGCCAAGGACCTAGCTGCCCATCTTTCCATCCTAACTTTCTAGTATATGGGCCTCATACTCACAATTACTCATGGTTACAACACTATTGCTGCACTCTAAATATATAACAGATGTTACAAGGAGGAATGAAAAAGAAAATACAGCAGTGAAGAACAATAGGTACCAAAAATCCAAAAGACAGAATCTTCCAAATCCAGTAAACGCTCTGTAAGCCTCTTTGGCCATAGTTGTATTAGGTTTACCTCTAGCTTCAAGAAAGTTGAAGAAGTTGAATCATTTTGGGTGGTTCCACAGCTTCTCTTAATAAAATTGGGAATGGAAAATTTAAAAATTTAAATATTTAATGTACAATAAGCTAATATTAACTACTAAATTTCTTTGACCGATACCTCTTCTTTGGTTTTACATAGCCTACTGTTGGAGATCTCAGTTCTGTTTCGCCAGTTGATTCATATTGGTGCGCATGAGTTCAAGAATTGGTACTCTAATCAGGTGAATGCTAAGATATTATATCTGTCTTAAATAATCACCTAGATATAGTCTGTTTTAAATACATTTAAATATACAAGATATATTCTTTTCACATGGAAGATTTCAAATAATTTAACCAAAATGCGTAATGGTATTCACTATAAAATCCACATTGAATTTACAATTTTGAATTTTTGAACCATCTCCAAAAATACAATTTCACCTAACCTTTTAATATTTCAGAATAGCTCACTTGATATCACTTTATTGAGAATAATGATGGAATACCTCCTGTAACTTTACCTTTCCTCTTCAAAAACTCTTTTTGACCTTGCCTTCTGGCTATGGGAAATCACTTTATTGAGAATAATGATGGAATACCTCCTGTAACTTTACCTTTCCTCTTCAAAAACTCTTTTTGACCTTGCCTTCTGGCTATGGGAAAGAAACAAAGGTCAGCTTTCCATTTCTAGAGTGACTATTTAAATTTACTTTTTAAAAAATAAATGCTTTTTTTTTTTTTTAGAATAGTGTGAGCTGCAGAAAATTTGCAAAGATAGCACTAACAAATCCCATATATCCCTTTCCCTTATCACCTATTATTGATATCATAGCCTAGTATGGTAATAGGTCATAATAACTATGCCAATACAGATAAATTATTAATTAAATTCATATGTTGCTAGGATTTCCTTTTTGTAACTTCATGACTTTTCCTGTTCTATGATCTAATTCAGGATATGCTAGTAGTAATCATGCCTGCTTGGGTTCCTTGTGATTGTCACATGGTTCAGGCATATGCTGTTCTTAAGAGTTTTAAAATGCACTTGTCATTTTGTAAAGCATCTCTCAAATGGAATTTGACTGATACTTTCTAATGATTACACACAAGTGTTTGATGTTTTGGGGAGACAAAAGAGTCAGTAACATTTCATCACATCACATCAAAGGAGTATGCTGTTAAAATGACCACCTGGCTAAGTGGGTGCTTTCAGTCTTCTCTGTAATCTTTGGACAGAAGTCACTAGATACAGTTCACAATGAATAAGTAGGAGATTATTTTCTTTCCTGAGGGGAGAATCTTTGTGTACATTCTTTGCAATGCTTCTGCATGGGAGATTTGCCTATTTTCCCTGTTATTTTATTCAGCAATTTATATTTATATGGACTTATGGTTATTTGTTTCATACTATAATATGCTTTTATAATTTATTTATAAATTTACATTTTAATTTAAATACATTTACAGTTTTTGTTCGTATTTAGATTATAATCCAATACTATATCATTACTCAGATAGTACCAATTTGATCATTGGGAACTTGTCAGTAGATTCCTGTGTTTTGTTGTTATATATGTTTTGTCTGTCTGTCTTTGGTAGGTGGGCATAGCACCCTTGCCTCTGGCATTACAGGGAACTCCAGGAGCATTTTTTGTATTTTCTATCCTAGCCATGGAATCCACCATTACTCAAAGATTCTTGGTTCCCTTCATTAGAAAATGGAGTTAGAGGCCCTCCCTGGTGGCGCAGCGGGTTAAAGCACTGCACTGAGAAACTAAAGCCACCTCTGCATGAGTTCGATTCCCGCCTGCCCCGGAGGCGACCACATGGCGAGGCAGACCTCTCCTGACCCGCCCGCTGCTCCCCTCAGCAGTGTACTTCGTCGATCTGCCTGTTCTGCTCCCCACTCTGTCTCTGGTGAATCCTCTCACCCTCTGCATCTCTGGCCTGTACCCCAGTTCTGTACGAATAAATAAATAAATCTTTAAAAAAAATAATAATCAGAAAATGGAGTTAGAACCAAAATCTGGATGCTGATTGCAAATTTACTTTTAAGTTACAGCTTGATACAGTAGGAAGTATACCTGAGGTGGATTCATACATGAATGAAACTAAAGAGGTTCAAAGCCTGGCTTTATCATTTTCTAATAGTACCATCTTGGCTAAGTTATTCAGTTTTTCTGCCCCTCAGTTCCCTAACGTAGCAGTATTAATAAAAGCTCATACCAATAGAACAAGGATTCTAGCCTTGACATTGCTAATATATGTACCAGATAATTCTTTTCAGTGAGGCTATTTCCTGTAAATTGTGGAGTACTTAGTATCATCCTTAGCCTATACCTATTAGATACTGACTAGCTATCAGTAGTGATAATTAAAAATTACTCCAGACATTGCCAAAATGGGCAACTGGGCATTGGTCAAAATTATCCCCAATTGAGAATGATTATTATAATTTTTTTTTAATTCAGCCCATTCTTTTACCATTTCTTTTTTCTTTTTCTTTTTTTTAAGATTTATTTATTCATACAGAACTGGGATACAGGCCAGAGGCGCAGAGGGAGGATTCACCAGACAGAGTGGGGTGCAGAACAGGCATATCGATGAAGCACACTGCTGTGGGGAGCAGCAGGAGAGACATGCCTTGCCATGTGGATCACCTCCCCACCAGGGATCGAACTCGCACTGAAGTGGCTGAGGCTTGCTTACAGTGCTGCGCCTAACCCATTGTGCCACCAGGGAGGGTCTGTTATAAAATATTTAATGTAGAAATACTCCAAATGCATTATTTCTTTAATGCCAATAAATATCCCATGAGGTTAATGTTATTTTACACATGCATAAAGGGCAAAAGAAAAAGAAACTTGCCCAAATTTTCATAGCTATTAGATGAACTGAAATTTGAGCCCAGAAATATGACCTCAAAATTTATGGTCTTAACAACTGCCTTTCTAGACGATATTAATAATAATTTTCCCTCATACAAATGCAGTGAGAATGAAATGAGATTTCATGTATAAGAACAGTTTACAAAGTTTAGTATGGAGGGAACATTTGATACTAAAAGAATCTATACCTGAATCCCGTCCTGTTTCACAGCAAACTTGCTCTACTTACTAACTCCTTATATTTACCTTGACTTCTTCCTTCTACAAGTTTTTACCTGCTGACTGCAAACATGCTCAGATCTTTCCCAAATGAAGAAAGAGAATCCTTTTATCAGGCTTCTCTTTTAAGTAATGTTTTTAATAACATAGTTCTATTTACTTCCCCTTTTTATCATTCAGTAATTTCATAGTGCTTTAAAACCTTGATGCCATTTCTGCCTGTGAAATGACCATGCCCCTGATGATAGCAATAGGACATAGGCTTTCACCACTTTAGGATCAAGGCTTGGAACTGGCACAGACCATAAATAAAAGGGACTCTGAGGTCCAAGTTAGAGACATATGCTCTATCCTAACGAAACCATGAGAGTATCAAGGACTCACTGGAGTAGGAACTAGATAAAGCATTCAGTCTTCCGCTAGTATCTTTCTGAAATACTTTCATGAGAGCCCAGGCATCTCAAACTATATACTCCCTCTGTTGTTATTTTGCTTACTGTGTTCTGAATGCCCTCACAAGGGGCTGCATTCTCCAGGGTATATCTCAGCTGCAGTATTCCACGCTGTCTTACATTTAGCAGCATTAGGGTCTTGATTTTGTCCTGCAGTCAGGTGGACTTGACTTCTCTGGTTTACAACACCACTCAAATACTACTTCAAAATAGAAAAACTGGAAATACTTCAAAGGTTAACTATAAACAAATTAAGTTTCAGATATAATGTACAATGTTATATAATCAAACATTGATCTTTTTCTCTTTTTTTTAAAGATTTATTTATTTATGCATACAGAACTGGGGTACAAGACAGAGGTGCAGGGGCAGCAAGCGGACTCACCAGAGACAGTGCTGGCAGAACAGGCTGATGAACGAAGTACACTGCTGAGGGGAACAGTGGGTGAGAGAGGAGAGGTCTGCCGCACCACGTGGGTCACCTCACAGACTGTGGATCGAACTTGTACTGAAGCTGCTGTGGCTAGCTTGCAGTGCTACGTCCTAACCCCATTGTGCCACCAGAGAAGGTCTGATCTTTTTAAGTTCATTTAGTAACATTTGGAAATATTTTCAATGTTGTAATGAAAATTATTATTTATAGCTTTATGTAATTGCTTATTTTATTAGTGAAATAATTTTCATATATTTTATATATTTATTAAAGAGAAACTGGCAAGATGAGTTAATTTTATGTGATCATTTCTAAATTTTTCTAAGTTATTAACAATTGTTTTTGTCTTTGTGTCATCCCATATTATTGTAATTCCCTACAAAGAATATTACTACCTTTACAATATGAAAAATTGTACATATATATATATATAATTGTAATTTCACACACACACACACATATAATAAGCATGTGCTCTGTCCATAAATCTAGTTAAAATGAATTTAGCATTAATTATACTACCAGAATTTAAAAATAATTTCACAGGATAGCATTCCTTTCAATTTTCAATTTGGAAGCTGAATACAGTGGTTTCAAACAATTAATATGCAATATTTACTCTTCCCTCTGCTTACTACAGTCTCAAATTATCCATGTATTTCCTTCACAGAATATATTGTATATATTTTTGGATATATATACAAATTTTATTACATTTTATTACATTTGTGACAATTTTATTACATTTCTCTCATAATCTAGCATAATGTCCCCTGTAGTAACAATGATAATAAGAAAGCATGCTGAAAACATGACTGTCCTCACCACAGACTTACAATGTCTGTGTCATTGCTGCCTGACCGTCATTTTACCATGAGGAAATGAGACTCTGAGAGATCAAATAAACTGTCTAAGATTACACACAGAAAAAGTCGCAAAGTTAGGATTTGAGCCCTTGAAGATTGGTCACAGAATCCATAAAAATCAATAAATGTGTTGGTCATGGGTCAGCAGCTATAAATTCATTTCTTCTTTTTGCTGTTCTATTCCACCTCTAAGAATCTGATTCTTGACTCGCTTGTCAACTGGTTCCTGTGTCTGGCCAGTGCGTGGGATATTGGAAGATGGTTGGAGAGGGGAAACCAGAATTCACCCACTTGCGTTTGCCTCCGCAGCTTCCTGGCTCTGGTCTCTTGCTCCCCCTGACATCTGTGGCTCCAGGTTGCTGTGCAGTTCAGGCTTCTCCTGGGCCTACTTTCTCCTTCTAACAACTCCTTGTTGCTAATCTCCACCTCATGATCTCTGCTAAATTTCTAAGTCCTTCACTAATTTGCCAACCAATTCCATGGATTAAATTCCTAGTTTCAAATATTGATTTCTTCCATAAAATATTTCCCTTGTTAACTCTTTTCCAGAGAATAATTCCTGGTTTGGATTTTCAAATTTTATAGAGTCTGTGAATTTCTCAATGCAATGATTTTTTATTGATATTTATAAATATTTACATCAGAACATCCTATAATTTATTTTGCAGAAGGGCATCCAGAATGTAAAACTTATGATACTATACTTTATTGTGAAATATTAAAAAATTTCACAACTATATTCTTAATCTGGCTCCTCCAATTTTTCCCATGATTGTTTCTGAAAAGCAAAATATCCTGCCATAGAGTTATATGTTTACTGAGATGTGAAGCTGTAATACTGAGACATGTATTCATTTGTCCATCCTTTGTCAAATAGCAGTAAATCAATAAAAAAGATATTCACTTTTTTCATATTTATAACCCAGGTAACAACACATTTCATTATTGACATATCTTTCATATCTGCATTCCTACTTAATCCCATAAGACTTTTTTGTATAAATTTGCTAATATATTATTGCACTAAAGAAATGTAGTGATACTGTAGGTAATCTGAAGAGAAGAAACAGTTAAAGAGAAGTAGAAACTGAGCAAAGAGTAAAAGAAAATTGAGTTATCTAATTTGGAAAGAGGTAGCAATGATCTTAAGTTTATAGGAGAGTTTTAATTTTGAAATCAAAGAACAGTTTCTATTTATATAAATGATGGATTAAAATAAAATGAACTAAAAATTGAAGAAAGACAAGTGGAATGAGCAGACTATTAGAAACACCATGAAGTCATTTAGAAAGAACTGAATCTTTTGTCTGACTTGCTAGATTCAGTTGCTATTGGGGGGTATTTGGAATTTTTACCCTGTCAATATGGCTAATGTATGTAACAAATTTTCTGAACTAGAAAGGATTTTTGTGAAATCTCTTTAATAGAAACAGAATTGTATGAAAAATTTTAACAGTTATCTTGGTGAATTTATTTAGTCTTCCAATAAACTTTTCAAGTGATTCTTGACGTATGCTCAGATATGGCTTAGATATGAGAAACCTTAGAGTAAAATAGCGTCTAGCCATGATGATTCCCACTGTGTATATCTACACGCACACCCATGTATAATTTTTTTATTAAGGTAAGAGCTGTATTATAATTATGTAAATGACCCAGATATATAGGGCCCCGCCTCTTCAGGCCACACCTTACCCACCAGCAAGCAGTCCACTAGCTCCCTACCCACTTTTCCCCTCCAACTCCCCTTGTGGTAGCCTTTGTTGTAAAGTCAGATTTCTAAGGTTCATTTTTTTCCTGATATTTTGTTTTGTTCCTTTACATTCCACATATGAACAAAATCGTTGGGTATGTGTCTTCCTCCTCTTGGCTTATTGTATTTAGCTTAATAGCCTCCAGTTCCATCAATGCTGTCTCATATGGTAAGTTTACCTGTTTTATTGTTGAGTAGTATATCGTTCTTCAAGTTCATTGTTTGTATATAAGAACCAATTGATTTTTGCAGATTCATTTTTTAAATTGCCACTTTACTGTACTGATATATTGCTTTTGAATGTTTTTAGTGAGTCCATAGGGTTCTATGTATGTCATCTGAAAATAGTGAAAGTTTTAGTTTTTTAATGTCGTTTTGGATTCTCTGTCTTTCTCTTGCTTGATTGCTCTCACTGGGACTTCCAATATTATAATAAACAGCTGTTCATTATAGTATTGAAAGTGGTTATCTTTGCTTTATACCAGATCTTAGAGGAAAACATTTCCAGTTTTCACCACTGGGTATGATGTTAGTTGTGGGTTTGTCATACATGGTCATTACTATATTTAGATATAGTCTTCTACTCCATTTTTGGGGATGTTTTTAAATCATAAATGCATGTTGAATCTTCTCAAATATTTTCTCATTATTAAAACATGTTTTTAATTTTTCCTTATATTGAGGAGGTGGATTGCATTATTGATTTTCATATGTTGAACCATTCTTCCCTTCTGCAATAAATCCCATTTGGTCATGGTATGTGATCCTTTTAATGCTTTGAACCTGGTTACAGGTTATAGGTACATATGTGAATTTATTTTATTTATGCATAAGAACTAGGGTATAGGCCAGAGGTGCAGGGTCAGTGAGAGGATTCATCAGAGACAGTGTGGGGAGCAGAACAGGCAGACTGATGAAGTACACTGCTGCGGGGGAGCAGCAGATGGGTCAGGAGAGGTCTGCCCCGCCCTGTGGGTCACCTCCCTGGCCGGGGATCAAACTCATATTGAAGCAGCTGCATCTAGCTTCATGTTGCTGTGCTTTAATTCATTGCACTGCCAGGGAGAGCCTGGTTTGCTAAGATTTTGTTAAGAATTTTGCATCTGTGCTCACAGGGATATCAGTTTGTCATTTTATTTTTTTCATTTTGTTTTTGTCTGCTTTTGGTATCAGTTTATGTTGGCCTCATAAAGATGTGTTTGGAAGCATTCCCTTTTCAATTTTGAAAAAGAGTGAGAAATACAGGTTTCTTTGAGGGCCTGCTAGAACTCACTAGTAAAACCATGTGTTATGGGTATATATTTTTGGAAGACTTTTATTACTATTATGATTTCTATTTCCTTGCTTATAATTATTCTGGTGAGGTTTTCTATTTCTTCTGATTCAATTCCAAAAGTTTTCCTTCTAAGGATTTTTCCATTTCATCTAGACAATTTATTTACAGATAGGTACAGTAGTTTTTTATGATCCTTGTGTTTGAGATGTCTGTTGTTACTTCTCTTCTTTCATTTCTGATTCTATTTACTAGCATTTTCCCTCTATTCTTTTGAACCTAGTAGAGGTTTGTCTATTTTGCTCATTTTTCCAAAGAATCAGCTTTTGTTGTATTGATCTTTTGGAATGTGTTTTTTAATTTTATTATACCTGTCCTAATTTTTATTATTTGGTTTCTTCTACTGGCATTTGGTTTGCTGTTCTTTTTGTAGTTCCTTAAGGTAGATTACTTATCTGAGCTTTTTCTTCTTTCTTGATGTGGGTCTACTATGTACCACTTTTGCTGTATCCAATAGGTCTACTAGTCATTATCTTCATTTTCTTTCATCTCCAGATATTTTTGTTATTTCTTATTTGAGTTCCACTTTAATCCAATAGACTTCTTGTGTTATGTCATTGATTCTTCAAATATTAGAGATATTTCTTGGCTCTCTTTTTGTGGTTGATTTCTAACTTGATACTAATCATAGTAGAAACTTGATATGACTTCTATGTTTATGAATTTATTGACACTTGCTTTGTAGCCTAACATGGGTTTTACCTGGATAATGGTTTATATGCACTTGAAAAGAATATGCCTCACCTTTTTTGGATTCAGTGCCCTATAAATGTCTATTAAACTCCTGTTTAAGGCTATTGTTTCCTTGTGGATATTCTTCCTAGTTGATCTGTCCATTGATGAGTGTGGAATTTGAAGTCACTTTTGTTTTGCTGATGTCTGCTCTTAGGGTTACTAACAGTTGTCATATATATTTTAGTACTCCTTCATTTGGTAGATAGATAGATAAATAGATAGACAGATAGATAAATTGTTATCTCTCCCTGGTGTATTATTCTTCTAGCAGTATAATGAACATGACTGTTTCTTATTACCTTTCAAGCCATTATTCTGTTATATCAAACGTTAATATGAATTTCCATATATTTTGAGGGGAGTCCTATTTGTTTTGGGACTATTTTTCACCTATTTATTTTCAATTTATATTTGCCTTTGGGAATCAGGTGAGCCTTGGAGACAACAAAAAGTTATATTTTTTTTCCTGACCCATTTGTGCCTTTTGATTTGAGAGTTCAACCCATTTACATGTAGGGTATTATCAATATATGAGGATTTGCTACTGCCGTTGTGTCTTTTGTCTTTATTTTTCAGCTTTTAACTCTTTCCTTTTTTTTTTTTTTTTAGATTGGATTTTCTTCCTTTCAAATGAGACAGAACTCCTTGCAACATTTCTTATTGGGGAATTCTAGTGTTTGCAAATTCCTTCAGCCTCTGATTGTTGGTAAGGCCTTTATTTTTCTCCCGGTATCTGAAGGAAAGTCTTACAGGGTACAGTATTCTTGGCTGACAGTCTAATGTTTAATTATTTTGAATATGTCATTCCATTTCCTCTTTGCTTATACGGTTGCTTCAGAGAAGTCTTTTGGGGACCAATAAAAGGCAGAAAAGTAAGAATCCCAGAGATCAACTGCCTTCTGTGTCATATAACTTCACCTGGCCACCAGCTCTGACCCCAGTTCCCAGTAGCTCTCCTGCTAAGAAGTCCAATTCATGGCACATGGGACACAGAGTTCAAGGCAGCTTCCTGTAGGGGTGGAGAAAATGGCTCCTTGTTTACTATGATGCAATGCTCTCCTCTGTTTATGGAGACACATTCTGTGTCACTCTCTGGCCAACAATGACTAGTATACATATTACTTTAGAAAAGTTTTCTAAAAGTCCAAATCTTCAGAAGTCTGGATAAGGAGAAAAAGAACCATTTTCTTAAAAAGCAGGGAATGACACGGCCTTAGGAATTGCCTTTGTTTAGCACAAAAGTACAAGGATCAGGAGACCTTTTTGAGGTCTAGTCTTTGCAGGCACAGTATGTGGTTGTCACTTAATCTCCATGTTATCATGTGCAAAATGTAGGTATCTCTATCTACCCAATTATATCACAGGCATTGGAAAAGGTAAAATAGTGTAAAAAAAAAATCTTTGTGAAAGAGAACTTTAGATGAACTGCTGAATTGCACACTATTACCTGGGTGGCAGAAGTTATAAGATCAAAATAATTTGAAAAGAAGAAACAATATACTGTACATTCCTAATTTATAAACACTTCAACAAATATGGACACAGCATGGCCTACTGCCATGAAATATAGTCAGGTATCTTCAAGTTAAAAGCTCTTTCTAAAAACCTGGATGTGAGTGCAAACAAAATATTTCTACCCGTTCATTTTTTTTCTCTAATAGTGATTCACTAGTCAGAAACAACAGAAAATTTGAAAGTATTGACTTTACCACATTTTTTAAAATTTCATACTGGAAATTAAAACTAGAGTTGAACTAAAACTGGAAACTCTCGTGGAAAGTGGAAATTACTGGCCATCATAAGGGAAGCAGATTCTGAGGACTCCTGAGTTGTGCTGTTATATTTAAATATACAGAGAAAAAAAAATCACCTAAAAAAAATCCTAAGTGGCAAAAATCTAAGTTATGAGGCTCATAAAGTCCAGGCACATGTTTCTAGTGATCTAATCCCAAACATACAAGCAAATCAACTGCAAAATATTTGCTGCCTTCTTTCTCCCCGCCATCATCTTTCTTTTCCTAGGCCAGAGGGCTGCAATCAGAAAACTACTCCTTAATTAGTTTCATCTGTGCTTATCATAAGTGATATTTTTAAAATGGATCTCTGAGTGACCTTTTCTTTCCTCACTACCGATTTGCTATGGTTTGTTTTTCAATTGTAGCTCCGAGCTTAGTCCAGGCAGTCTGTGCCTTCCTGTCTCACAGTCTGGGGTTCAGGTAGTGACACTGTGGAGTTCTAGCTGTGAGGTCTATGGGAGGTACTTTTGTACTGAGCAAGTATAGACCCTGGATACTCCAAGAAAAGGTCGGCACTGTCACTTCAGAGTTCTCTTTTCTCACGGTAGCCTGGCAACCAAATTGCGTCCCTTTGATGGAAGGCGTTCCTACTAGAAAACAGCTTTATGAAAAGTGTCAGGGTCATCTTTAGAAACCCAAAGAAAACAAAACAAAACCCCCCCAAAAAAGGCTACCACCAAGAAGGCAAAGAAAAAATCTGCACAACTCAATTATTCAAGCTGCACACAACTGGGCCTGTCAGGTCTTGGTAACAACACTCACTTGAATTTAATTAAGTTTGTCCTTATAGCTTGTGAACTGCTCAGGCCAGACCTGATAGAAGGGATGAAAAGCCTGAGGCAGACCCTGGAGACCATTGTTGATAAGGAAGGGCAGAGCATTCTGAAGTTAGGTAAATTCCCATCCTCTAACACATAAAATACCGTGAGGAATAACCTTTTGAAGAGAGCTTTAAAAGTTGGGTGGCCTCAGAGCAAAGACAGATGAGAACTTTTCCCACCAGTAATATGTTCACCCTCTTGAGGCAACGTTGAAGTGTAAAACAGCTGGACTTTGGAATTTTGCAGTGAAGCAGTTAGATGTTAGTGCCTAATTCCCTTACTTTGCATAAGTTAATTAACCTAGTGGAATCTGTTTCCTCACTATCAGGTTTTCAGTGACTTCTCTTTTTCCTGCTTAAATCTTCAAAAGTCAGTCCCACCCATTATAAAGTGTTCCTAAACTTGGTAGTGTGAGAGACAACCTTCAGAATACCAAGCACATTAATACCTCTTGCCTCCAAATACCTCACAGAACTCCCTGCCTCTCCCAGCCACCTTCCCCACTGCTGTATCTGTGCACACGTTTTTCCTCTTGACTGAAATATCTTTTACAATCTCTCCTCAAAAATCCCATTCTAGTATCCCCTCAAAATGCTTGTCCAAATTCTCTCAGGCAATCTGCTATTCTAAGCCAGTCTTTGGGTCCCCTTAATACTTTTTACTTTTCTCAAAAAAATTTGGCCACTAAACTAAGCTATCTTGGTTGTTTCTTCCCAAACAAAACAAAATCTTACTGGCTTGACTGAGAACCATTAAAAAGCAAAATTCACAAATTTAGAGATTTAATTGGTTTTATTAAATAACTCACAGCATGGATGGACATCAGCCTGTCTAGGTGCCGTAAGGCCCATACAAAATGGAGTGTATTTATAGACAATAAGAGGGTGCTTGAAATTATTAGCAAAAGTAAAGATTATTTCAGGTCAAACCACCTTCCCTTAAGGGGAGGCAGTGTTGGGAGGTGGGGGTGTCTTACCATGTAGATTGCCTCACAGGGACTCATTAGGTAACTCCAGATTGATTGGTTTAAGATTATACTTTTGAAAAAAGTTGACCCTGGCATAAAGGACTCCATTTGGGTCTGTTTTTTGTTTTTGTTTTTCTATTTTTAACATTGCTATTTATTTTATATTTTTCTAATATTTAAGACTATGCAATGAATAAAAGGATACTTTCTGGATAGTTTTCATTTGTACCTTTTAAAAACAATATAATTATATATATGTATATATATATATGTACGTATGTATACACACATACATACATACATACATACATATATATATATATATATATATATATTACATCATTCTTCCTTTTTTACAATGTGTGCTTCCCCTCTCAAGTGTAGCCCTGGCAACAATTCATCTGTGCACCATCACCCTCATCCCTGCAGTCCTCCCGTTTTGATCCCTCCCCCTCTTCCCATCTCCTGTACAGTGTTTTTAAGTAATAGTTGCCTATTAATCTTGGATCTTTATATTCCTTCCAATTTTATATTTTAAATGCTCTGGAAAGAAATGTGTATGTTTTGGCATTTTGCTAAATTACCAGAGTACCTACATAGAAATTCTTTAAAACCTGCCTGCAGTTTCCTCAGCCAACTCCTGCTTTTACTCCAACCTCAGTCCACAAGTCAGCTCAGGGCCACCCTTGTCGTCCTTTCTAATGACCACTCATATTTACCTAATTAATTTTTTGTCTATATTTACCATTATCTAAATTTCTTTACCTTCTTTGAGTCTTGACTTGTTTATCATTTGCAGAGACATCTAGCTCAGTATTTGTCTCCCTGGACACTGGCCACACATGTTATATGTCATCACTGCACCAACATCTGTGGAATGTTGCAGAAAGAGGCCCCAGATATTGTCTCAGACCTATTTCAAACTTTATATACTAAGTTATTTTTATCAGATCCCTCAAAATAAAATTAAAATCAAAATAATGTGATTTTAATGGACTGAAACTACCAGAAAATATTTGTAATCATCCCCACTGATAGTTGAAGAATCTAATAATCAGAGAACCAAAGACACTTATTAAGATGGCATGGTCACATTGGCATTTATGAGTCATAAACTATCCTGGTAGATAAGAAATCTTCAAACCTTGACATTAGTATTGAGCTATCAACATCAGAAGTAAGGTAGTTCATGTATTTTGGAATATTTTCTGTTTCTCATGTAGGCAAGGGGGAGATGGATGTTTATTTTAAACTGAAAACAAAAATGGTTGCTCTTCAAATGATATCATTAGGGTTGTCAGATTCAGCAAATTAAAAAAGAAGGATCCCCAAATTTAAATTTTAGATAAGCAATAAGTAATTGTTCAGTATATGACACACTAAAAGATTGCTTGTTTTCCTGAAACTCCAACTTAGTGGTGCATCCTTTAGTTTGTCTGGCAACTCCAATTAACGAGTAAATACAGAAATGTTAGTCCAAAAATCAGTGGCTGTTCCACAGAGGGACTGAAGTTTAAATACAGCTAAGGAAGTGTTGAATAAATACATAAATTTCTTCCATATAGGATTTTAGGAAGTATCTGTACACACCACTGTACATGGGCATGTATGCCCAACAGGTTTTATACCACCACAGAGTTGTGGGTGGGATTATTTGCCAGAAATGAAACAAGTGCTTGTTTCAAGTAACAGATTTAAGAGGAACTAGAATGATTCATCATTTAAAAAGAAACAACTGAGAAGTGATCTGCTAACAGTAATCAAATATGTGAGAATGATTACATAGTAGTTATCAGCTGCTTTGAATTTCCACCGAGGTCAGAATAAGAAATACATGACCGAAGCTTGAGCATGAGGCATTTAATTTGTTTTGTATGTACTGTTTAATGACTTCCTGAGAGTAAAGTTTCTGAAAGTTTGTGTGTGGCATCCTTTGATAAAAACACTCAATCTGGCTTTAGTCAGACAGGCCAGGACTGGGTTCAGCTGTAGACCAAAAGCACTGTCAGGGGTGTAAAATGAAGACTGACTGACTTAGTTCTCATAGATGTCAAGGGGAAAAAATGCCACCATAATCAAGATCAGGCAGATATAGTTTATTGTAGATGTTCCTAAAGTAAGCATAACAATGGAGTATCCATTTGTAACAGGGAACAGAAGGAACTGCTTTTTGAGAAAGTGACAAGCAAGTGATAAAACACTACACTTGGGCTTGAGGTTCAGGAATGCACAGTCCTGCTCAGCACTGCCGACTTATGAAAACTTTGTGATCAAGAAAGGCTGACAGGCTCAGCTCTCAAGGCTTACTAGTATCTGTCTCGCTCACACTCTTTCTCACTCACACACACACACACACACAAACCTATTCTTATACCTTAAAATAAGGTATAAGAAACCCCTCACTTCTCTTGTTCATATCCTCAAGGCATTCCCTAAAAGCTATAGGGATTCATTTCTATCTCCTTCAATTTATTTTTAATCCCTGGAAAACATGATCGCACATGATCGTATATCATCTTGTTTTCTTATTGCATATATATACTCAGCACTTTACTGTGTCAATACACTTATACATGTTATCTTATAGCCGATGTTATACATTTCACTTCTTTTACTATCTTGAAATATTATTCCATATCTCACAGTTCTTTTATAACCCTCGATCTTTCAGGAAAGTATTTGTTTCCTGGTAATAAGTGAACTGCAAAACAAATCACCATGTTGAACCCACCTGACTTTTTTAAAGATTAATGTCCATAGATACTTGGGATTTCGAAATGCTTTATCATAAGGAGATTGAAGGAAATAGAAAATAATGTATCATGTCATATATTATTTTTCTTGTATTATCAAATTTAATTTTTAAACCACACTATGATGTATATTATCATCCTTCCTTTTATATATGTAGACATAGAGGCTTAGTAACATTAATTAATATTTAGGCCTTCCTAGGGGCACAAGGACTAAAGTCATCAAGCCATCTTCAGCCACTGCGGCCTGAGTTCGATCCCTAGACAGAGAGTTGACTCACATGGATTAGCAGACCACTTCTTTCTCACCCTCACTGCTCCCTTAACAATGAATTTCAGTAGGTCTACCTGTTCTGCTCCCCACTACGTCTCTGGTGAATCCTCTCACTGCCCTGCACCTTTGGCTTATACTGCAGTTGTTCTATGCATAAATAAAAATAAATCTTAAAAAATACAGTATTCAGGGATATATGTGGATACATATTCTTATATTAATTATATATTGTTTAAAAGAACAAGAGAACAGAAAGAGAAAGACAAACACTGAAAGTCATAATTTGATGTCTATTTGACTTTTTAATATCTATGACAATATTATCTATTTTTCCTAGGTTTATTGTGACTTATACTAAATGTATTGTGTTCACCACTTTTGTCTGAAAATGAGTGAGAAGATCAGTACTTAAGCAAAAAAAATGTCATCATCCCTGGTGGCACAGCAGGTTAAAGCACAGCACTAAGAAGCTAAAGCACTTCAGCATTAGTTTGATCCCTGCCCCAGAGGTGACCACATGACGCAGCAGACCTCTCCTGACCTGCCCGCTGCTCCCCTCAGCAGTGTACTACCTCGATCTGCCTGTTCTGCTCCCTACTGTCTTTGGTGAAACCTTTCACCACCCCTGTACCTCTGGCCTGTACCCCAGTTTTTTGTTGTTGTTGTTGTTTTTATTAAGCCATCAGAGTTCTAATTTTTTTAGTGGTGTCCTAAACATTTAGTCTGCTTACATATGTAATGGGATTACTCAAACACTAAAATCATAGACTGTTAATAATCAAGTAAAATAGATATATTTTGTTAAATCTTTCTTAAAAAGGGATAACTACAGCACTTAAATTTTTGTGTCATTTTGGAAGTGAATATGCTAATACATGGAAAATGTATGGCATGTTGTAAGAAGCACTGAACAAATATTTGCTGTTATTACTATTATGTTATTATTAAATTTATTTCATTATCAACAAAATAAACACCTCAATAATAGATTTTGTCTAATTATATATACCATTCTGGATCAAAATATGAGATACAGAAGCCCTTCTTGTTACAGGCTGTCTGATTTTCCTAATGGATCTGACCACTTCTTCCTTGGTAGATAAGGATGACAACACTTGGAAGATGATCTCCACGTGATGATTCCTTTTCCTCATTTCTGCTCTGTCCATGAAAGCTCCAGTGTGTCAACCAGAGAGTGTTAGACACACTCTGAAAGCATTTTGGAGATGAAGGGACCAGAATTAGGAATACAACATAGAAGAGAACCCAAGTTCCCCAGTCTTATTTCTAGGGTTTTTTTCCAGTTAAAAATCTTTACATTTTTGGTATTAAATTTAAATATTTATTCTTTCTGTGCTGCTGTTGCTGCCTTTGGTAATGATACATGCATTTGTTTTCTAAGGTGTCTTTAAGTATAAAATATGAGAAAACTGTTCACAGATTTAATGTGCACTCTCATTCCCGATTATATTCCTGAAGAACATATGTATTGCTCCCTTTTGAAAATACAGATTTTTAAAGTAGTAGCACACTGGTTTCACATAGCCACAGAACTGTGCTAGGAACGTCTCTTCAATGGAGATCCAGGAAACAGGATCAATGAGTTTCACTGAACAAATTAAAAATAGAACTGCAGAGAGATCCTGAAGATTTAAGAGGGTAAAGCCATTTCCTCCACAAAAGGCTTCACTAATACATTTGCTACTATTATAATTAATCATGGCTTTAATGACTCCTGGGTGGAAAGCAATGCCCCAAATGCCAGGTAACTGATGATTGGAGATTTCTCTTAAATATATGTACTAACACTAAAAACTCAAGGTGTTCAGAAAGGCAGGGAAAAAAAAAATCTATTGGCTTAGAATGCATCATTCCTAAATTAGATATGCTTAATGTATGTAGGTATTTTAAACAATTCCTGTAGTTGATACTCTTTACTGAATTTCCTAGATCCAAATGAAAAACTAAATATTTGTTGGATGATTTTATAAAAAGCACACACAAATGATGAGGATGTTTGATTTTGATTCAAAAGCCCATAAACTATAAATTTATTAAATATGATGAAATACAGTTTTAGGTAAACAAGCATAAATATCAAGGCTTAAAGTCCATCTACGCTTTCTTCTCAGCTAGACACACAGTTATAGTTGTATCAATGCTAGCCTGAAGTTATTTTCCTCTAATCTCTTATGGTTCCCAGCACATATTACCATGTTTTTCAGAGGGTGAAATCTTGACCCAAATGCCTAAGCACAATCCTGAAATCTCCAAGATACCTGTTTGTGGCCACTGAAGAATAGAAGACAAGCACAAAAAACCCCTGGGTCGTTCTATTTTTCCTTTTCACTATGAGGTAAATTTGCTAAAAGTCTTTAACAAAGAAAACAGAGCTTGGCTCATTTTGTCCATATGTGGTTTTGTGTGTGTGTCTCATCCCTCCTATGGTAGGATGACATGGTAAGCCACTAGAATTAATATCTCAGGACACTCTGGTTTTCTCAGTGTCTGCTGAGCATCTTTAGTAAATCATCAACTTAATTTTGAAAACAAAGGCACTGGATATGAGTGATTCCATGTGCTTTAATCATTTCTCTTTTAAAGCTCAAATTCTGTAATTGTCTAAGACATATTAGCAGGGACAGGAAGGAGATACTTATTCACTGTCTATCCTATACTACACCTAAAAGAAATTACTCACTGTACGGAAAAATAGCAAATATTCCTGAAAGTCAAATTATGATCCTTTCTGTTTAAAACTAGATCAATATAAATGTGAATTCAAGTAAAACAAACTAAAAGGTGTACTGCTAAAGTTATAAAATTAACTAAAAGTAATTTTCCAATAAATTTGATTATAAAATTGCAAGTATACAATGAAATATCATTAAATATTCACTCATTAATTGCATTCTATGTAAAATTTGGATACTATACATGCTATCAAGAGATAGGAAGAAGTGACAAATCAGACTAAAGAAAACCACAATAAAATGTCCATGTAATGTGACTAGAAGGAAAATAGTTGAAAGTGCTGATTACTTATGACCTCAATAGCATAACTGTAAAAAGAGAAAAAGAAAAGGAAAAAAACATACTAGTGGTGAATTGGAAAAATAAAATACAGGGTTGTGTAGCCAGAGGAGATATTTGAATATCTCTAAGAGAGTTATCGCATGTCAAAATTGTGATTGATAATTATAGCATTACTATTAAGAATATAACAAAACTGTGCAGTTCAGAAAACTTTCAAAGACTCAGCACATAATTAATGTAGGCCTGGAAATAATCAGCATGTAGGTAAATTATTATTTAAAATGTGTTGCTAGTTTTCAGATACCTCCTAAAAATGGAAAACAATATGACATACAGAAAACAGGAAGAGGAATTTCAATATTAAATTTACATTGAAAAATGTACCTCCACCAGTAAACCCATTTTAGATCATGCTGCCAACATCTACTGACTCAGCAAAAGTCATAAACAAATAAGAGGCAGACTCTGTAAGCCAGTTGCTAAAGTGAAATCTTTCTCTTTGCTGTAATATTAAATGCATATTACTCTTTACTTCCAATATGTGCAATTATATAAGAAATGAAATGAATGCTCTATCTGCACAGAATAACTGATAAACCCTTACCTTTTTCTTCATATTATTTTATGTTTTTTGGTTTTTTTTTTTTCTATTAAATCCCATTGTCGTTGATGCAAGTATTTTAAGTGGCTTCTGGGATGCATTTTTCACCTAGAGAAAGTTTTAGGGCCAGAAGTTATGAGGGAAATGATTCAAGATCCCAAAGTTTATTTAAATTGGGGAAATAAAAGTAGTATAACTGCATGGCAATGAAGTAAGATACAGCGAGAAGACGTGAAAAGACGAATGTTTGCTTCTCCTAAAGAGATCTGTCTTTTAATTTTCTGTTTCCTCTACAACTACATTTCCCTGCCACTACACACCTACCAGGCTGAAGAAGACAAGTGGTTTAGAAGTTAACCACTGCATTCTTAGAGCAGAACATTCACCTCTGCCATTTACATACCATTCCTACTTTTTTTTACTTCTAAGTATCCTTTTTTTTTTTTTTGGAGGCAGAAGTAAATAAAGCCTCAACATTCAGTTATTCAAAATACTGATTGTGAGACTTTTTGACCCGAGGATCCTCTATGTGGGAGTCAAATAAAATAGCTCTGGGTAAAAGAAAACATACATGTTATTTCGCACGGCTTCTCAAAACACAAGTTCAAGCCCATAACCCCTCACTACAATACCGGTATTTACAGATGCTAAGATGCTATTGTATCCCTAGGAGGGGAAGACTCTTTCTAGCAATCCCAATGATATACCCCTTTACCCGAGCATTTAAAAGCTAAGTAAATCACTACCATCCTTCTGAGTTCTAAGGTTAATAGAAAGACCCTCCTTCAATGGCTTCCCCCAGGCTTAAAGTGGACATGTATGCTAAAGCTTAGTGGTCTGTAAAAACTTTAGATTCCATACTCACTTCTGTTTCTAAAACAATCTTAGAAACCTGCATATACTTGCCAGGGTTTGTCAAGTTCTCTTCAGTGCCAAAACCGTGTCTAAGGGACATGGATGGACAGCTCTCAAGAAGTTGACCATAAACATGGCTGTATACTATAATAACAATCTGGAAACTTAGATGCCTATTGTCCTCTGTGTCCCCCTAAAACTTTGTATTTTACAAAGTAGGAAATTAGACTAGGATTGTGTGGTGCCACGTGTAGAAAGTCATTTTTAATGTTCTAGTGAGTTCATGCTTGGAGTGTTACATGAGGTTTTTCAAGGCTGAAGAGACACTGTCCAGAGCAACGGAGAGCCTGAGGAAGAGCTTCCTATGTTCTTATCTCCAGTCACTGCTGCTTTGTCTATATATCAAGTTTCAACTTGTTCTCTTGGCTACCCCTTTGGCATTCACCCATCTCAGCCGTTGGCAAGCTTCCAGTTCCTGGTTTTGGCCCACTCTCTTTGCACAGATTGGGATCCTGCTCAAGTTTTCAGATACTAACCTGACAAGTCCCATACTTTTGATCTGTCACCATCTAGTTTGAATGTCCTTTCCAAGGATAGTTTTTAAAACTGATGGAACTACTTTATGTTTCCTTAAAGTTTCCAGTTGCATTTTTTTAAAGATTTGTTTTATTTACAAAACTGGGGTGTAGGCTAGAGGTGCGGGAGAGGTGAGAGGATTCACCAGAGACAGAGTGGGGAGTAGAACAGGCAGATTGACTGAAATGCACTGCTGACGGGAGCAGCAGTTGAGACAGGAGAGGTTTGCTAACCCATGTGGATCAGCTCCCTGGCTGGCTCTTGCTACAGTGGCAGGAGATAGATTGATAGTGCTGTCTTTAACTCCTGCACCAGAAGGGAGGCCCTCTAGCTGCATTTTTGAAGTGCTGTATCTTTTCACTTGACAGATTTTTAGACTCTATACCTTAATTTTAAATTTAGTAAATTTCTCTTCAAATAAAGATGAGGGGAGACATCTGTTTAATAAAATTCAGTACCTTTTAATGAATAAATTCAATTTAAAAGTTTAATGAGTGAATTTTAGAAAGATATGAAATACATTGACATAGAAAAATGAGAAAATTAACTTATGCATCATGGTAGTTTTAAATGGGACTTGGGCATTAAATGAGGGACAGACAGCTGTACTATAGTAGAATAAGCACTGAAAATTATCAGGACACTTATATTTCTGTCCCAACTCTGCCATTTTCAAGGTGAGTTATCTTTCCTAAGCATCAATTTTTCCTAAAATAAGAATATTAATATTTAAACCATATAAGATGTTACTTATAATACTGAATCCTAGGAGAGGTAAATGTGTTTCTTTGGCTCCTGTTCTAATGTCCTGGAAAGATTCTCTCCCCATGTATTCTGAAATTCATCAGGGGAAGCCTTCTGTGTGTGTCACAACTCTGAAGAAAGCTCTCACTGCAAACTGGGACCACACAGCTGCCTTCGTGAGTGCCTCTAACCACGTGGCTAACACTAACACTTCCAGGAACCATCACCCTTAGGCAGGGCTCGGACAAAGTCTACTTGCATCATGATCTGTGAGTACTGCATCTCTTGAAGAAAGCCAAATCAGAGGGGCAAGTTGTGAAAGATTTTATTCAGCATCACTGCAATAGAGGGAAAGAGACCTTAGTATAGAACTGGGCCCAATTACAAATACACCATGGACAAGTAGGGATTTATAGACACTGACAAGAGGAAGGTCAGAATTACTGAGTATAAAGGAGGATTCTGATTGACCAATTTGACAGGATTCTTGCTAAAGACAGGGCAGGGTGTCCATCAGATGCCAAGTATGGAAGACAATGCAGGTGATCCTCTTCCCCACCCCCAGCGGGGAATCTTATAAAACTGACTTAGTAGATTCTTTCTACTACTGGTTGTTGCAGATTTAAAAGGACAGATACCAAAAGTTCAGGTTTTGAGAGTTTAGAGGAAGTTGACTAGCCTTTAACCAAGGACTCTTCTTACTTCTCATACTGAGAACTGCTCCATTTACCAGGCCCTATTGCACCCCAGACACCCCTATTGCTGCTTCTCATAGCTCTTCCTTCTTCGCCCATTAATCTCTGCCACCAGACTCCAAGGCATGTCTCACAAATGTCTCTGTCTTCAAAGGAAACTATAGTGAATGTTTGCTAAACCCTCGAGGGATTTAAGGTAAAGAGACCTAACATTTCTCATGAGAGAAGTAAAGCAATACTGTATGCTTTCTCCTCTCAGGT
Source organism: Condylura cristata (assembly GCF_000260355.1). NCBI lineage: Eukaryota > Metazoa > Chordata > Mammalia > Eulipotyphla > Talpidae > Condylura > Condylura cristata. Next base: position 20,364,077 of record NW_004567113.1, on the reverse strand, counting down.
GTAGTCCCCGCAAAATTCCCAGACAGGATTTTTAAATTAAACAACTCTTCATTATGATTTGATTTACTACTCCTCCCAAAGATATAGTCACGTCCATGGACACAGAACCAAGCTAAGTGACAATGTTAATTTCCCCGTTTATCTTAGGGCCAAGCATGTAAACGGTCCCATCTTCTGCAGAAGCTGCCCTAATCGCTCCTATGAGGACACTCCTGGCCGGCTGCCTCCTTGTTCTTGCATGTTCCACAGCCTATCTAAATCCTAGTTTATATGCACATCAAAGTCCCTCAATATACACACAAAATGTTCTTAATAAAGATTAAAAGAGTGATCATAAACTATTTAAGAAGAGAAAAGGATTTTCCTTCCGATAGCTTCTAATGCTTTTAGGAATTCCAGATTATTATTATAATTAAGCAGCACTTTGTTTTAAACTTGCTGGTTTCCAAAATAAGCATACTGTAATAAATGTGTTCCTACATCTCCCTAACTTGTACTGTAAAATAAGGTTATATTTCTTTTAATTATCCAAGTCAATTTCAGGCAGTCTACTCTTATGCTGTATTCCATTTCCCAAGTGATTTCTGGAAATCTCTGAGAATTCTTAGATGTTCTACAACTCCAACCTGTGGTCTCTGTTTGGTTCTGTCATCTCTCTGGGCTCTCAACCTTTGCAGGTCAAATCACATCATCACGTCACTTGGTTCTCTATGGTCTGCTCTCTACCTGCCACGCCAGTGTTCTTCAAGCTGGGACATAAATCCCTTGGTGAGTTCTGAAAATGTGGCTAGGATGCCAAAACAGTGATTAACAACACTTCACTGAATACTACAGGTGCAGAAGAAACCCAAGTTCCAGTGTTGCACAGGAACTCATAGTAGAAAGTATGTTTTATAGGAATTGAGCACAACTTAAGGGTCATCGCTTAAAATTCCAAGTGGCTCCAAACAACAGTGACCGGCGTTAATCTACACCAGCTTTCACCTCTATCATATTTGGTTTTTGGTTATTTCCCTATCTCTAAGCCTTGTCTTAAGTCTCACAGAGTGGAGGGTCTTTGCTTTCCCCTACCATCTGTCCTGGTAAAATTATAGGCTGGAATATTTGCTTCTTCCTAGAGAAGGCACAACCCTGCTCAACATAAAGGCCTAGAAAGAATAGTAGCAGTTAAAGGAATATTTCCTGAGCTATACATTACTTAATACCATGTGGGGCATGTCTTTGGTTCCTCCAAAACCTTTGGTTATATAACCATTAGTCTAATTTTGCAAAGATAATGAAATACAGAAAGAAAAAAAACCACACACATACATTTGCTTTTCATTGGTGAACAAGTACAAGATGTCTCAGCCTCCCTTCAGATTTCAGAAGACATCACAATAACACCCCATGGGTGCTTATTTTATGGTGGAGTAACTCAAAAGTGTTACAGGTGGCTTTCCAGAAAAAAAAAAGTAACAGTTTTAAAACATGCTTCTGTATTTCCTGAAACTCAAAACCTCTGTAACTAATGAAAACCTTTTCTCTCTTTTAAAATATTAAAGGTCTTGGTTCAACAGGTATTTAGGGATTTAGTAGGACCACTTATTATGATTATTTATAGAAATAATATTCTATAAACGTGTGAAATCCTTCTGCATTTCAAATAGTGTGCTTGGTGATGATCCTATAACATAAACAGGACAGAATGGGACCTATGAGCTAGAGAACTCATGGCCTAACAAGTGTCACCTCTGTTCTAATTATATTAGCTCATTGAATACATATTATGTCTACAATTCACTGACAGGGAGAGTTTTACCATTTTATAAAACAAGAAACAGATTTAAAGAGATTCAATAACCTGTCCAATAAAATGAAACTGACATATGGTAAAGCTGATATTTAAAGCAAAACCATAACACTATGATTATTTAAAACCCACAGAAATAGAATGTTTTCTTCTGAGAACAACTATTAAGTTGCAGATACCAAATAATTCTGTTTTGGTCAAATTTAGATCAACTAACTAATGCTTATGATTACAGTAAAGGTAAACTCAATATTAAATTCTCTCTAAAAATCCTGGCTGCTAATAATGTCAGCATTATGTCCCAAGATGGCTAATCTGTGTTAAGAAATGTGGTAAGCATAGCTCAGGTTTAGGAAAACCCCATCACTTTTTTCTTTATTATAACCCATCAGCTATCTTTCCACAGATTGTACCTTTTAGCATAGAACAGGCATTCAATTTCTCTTATTCCATATACTTTACACAGTTTTTAAAATTTAAATACATGTGCATTTATGGGTATGGAATATATAAATCCAATTATTTTAGTGCTATATAATAAAATTTTTTAAATTGAAGTTTAAAAATGTCTTCTTAGTGTTGCCAGACCTAGTAAATAAGTTAAAATGCAGAACATGTAGTTAAATTTGAATTCAGGCTCAGAGGAGAGAACAGTAGGGGAGAAGTACAAAAATGCAGAGCAATAAAACTGTTCACTTGGAGAAGAAAAACCATACTCCAAGGACACATTATAAACATCCCCACCAGCAATAGCAGCAGCCACTGCAGCCACCGCAGCCACCGCAGCCACCGCAGCCACCAGTCACCAGTAACTTGCAAATGGGCACCACACCGCAGCCCAAATGAACATCTGACTATCAATGTGAAGAATTTTAGGAAACCCAAAGAAAAGACGTTTACCCAAAGTAGCTGGATCTTTGTGGGTAGTTATCCTCCTGGCCTCACTTGGGAGAAAAGGAGAAAACTCTTTGAGAAATATGGGAAGGCAGGCAAAGTCTTTATTCTTAAGGATGAGAGCTTTGGCTTTACCTGCTTGCAAATCAAACCCTAGGAGAGACTGCAAAGTGAACTGAACCACAAGCCACTGGGCTGAAAGTAGCTGTGTGTACTCTGTGCTCGCCACAGAGCATCCCTCATGGTCTGAAACCTTCCTCAGCATGTGTTCAATGAGGTGCTAGAGGAAGCCTTTTCTGGGTTTCACCAGGGCTGTTGTGATTGTGGATCATCCAGGAAGGCCCACATTTTAAAAGACACCATTGAGGGCCCTCCCTGGTGGCGCAGCGGGTTAAAGCACTGCACTAAGAAGCTTGGGCTACTTCCTCATGAGTTCGATCCCCGCCTGCCCTGGAGGAGATCCACATGGCACAGCAGACCTCTCCTGACCTGCCCGCTGCTCCCCTCGGCAGTGTACTTCGTCGATCTGCCTGTTCTGCTCCCCACTCTGTCTCTGGTGAAGCCTCTCACCCTCCGCATCTCTGGCCTGTACCCAAGTTCTGTATAAATAAATAAATCTTTAAAAAAAAGAAAAACGACACCATTGAGGGCCTCCCTGGTGGCACAAGTAACCTGTTAAGTCTCAGTGCTATGAAGCTATCTGTAGCCACTGCAGCACAAGTTCGAGCCCTGCCAGGGAGGTGGCCCACATGGCTCAGCAGACCTCTCCTCACTGCTCCCCTCAGTAGTGAATTTCAGTAGATCTGCCTGTTCTGCTCCCCACTCTATCTCTGGTGAATTCACTCCCTCCCTCTACCTCTCCCCATCACTGGCCTACACCCCAGCTCTTGGATGCATAAATAAATAAATGTTTAAAAAAATAATAAAAGACACCATTGAATTTTCCAGGTAACTAGCCACTTGGAGTGCTATATAACTAGCCACTTGGAGTGACATATACAGTGAAGGCTCCTTTCTGCTACCACATTCCCAAGGCCTGTGACCATGGGGCCCATCGGCCACTTAGATGGCTAGGAGGGACTTCCAGAAAGCTGGTTAAAACCCACATTTTTGTAAGGGACAACAGTAGTCACCCAGGTTTACAGTGCTGGCCTTGAGTGTGAGTATGCCAGGCCGTGGGAAGCACCAGGAGATGGCAAAACAGCAGGACCACGTGGACCATGGTCCATATCAGGAAACTGAGCAGAAATGGCGGTGAAGGCTGCTTACCAGGAGCACCAGGTCATGTTAATGTAGAAGGATTTGATGAGGCAACAGTTAGAACTGCAAAGGCTGGAAGAGTTATATGATCAAGAAAAGTTAAAAAGAAGGCAACAGAAGGAATACAGGCACCAGAAGAGGGTCGTGGTGACAACAGGCAGGAATGATGCAGGGATAGCAGGAAGGACTCGAGGAAACCAGCCTAATGTGGGTGAGCAGGATACACGCTGGACCAGAAAGCTGAAGGGGGTGCTATGGGTCATGCCCAACTCCTGTGTTGGCTGGTACCCCAGATCCCCAGACCCTGCTGCTATGATGCCAGATGGGTCTTGGGGTTGACTCCACCACCAACTGAACACTTTGGACAAGCTGCTGCAAATGGAAGGACCGGGGTGACTGGTGGAATCTATCCTGTATTCTACCATGCAGTTCTTAGGGTTGAATTTGCTCCAAACAAACTTCATTGATATTATTAAAGTGGCAGTCTCCAGTTTTCCAAACCTTTAAAAGAAGAACCCTTTTCAGACTAGCCAAGTTCTACCCTGGAAAAATGTTCGGGATTCCTCTCAATAGTCAGATCTTCCCCACCTGTATACGCTTCCTAGTATGGTGGAAACAGAGGAGCCGGGAGGGGTAGGAATTAACAAGTTGGTTCTGAGTGGTGTATTTAACTAATCAATGCTGTGTGGTGCATTCCTGAAGTCTGGTGAGATTGCTGAGAGCCTTGGGGGAACCAAGACAAAATGGATCTTGTTAAGAGCCCTAGTAATCTTGATCATTCCATGCTTTGGTCATTCTGTTCTTTTTGCTTTCTCATTCTTATAGCCCCTGATCCCCAAGACTCTAACACAGATACACAAAAAACAAACAGCACCCCCAGTACCATAGTCCCATCGCTTCACTCATTCCCAGATGTGATGTGACCACCGCAGAGGTCACAGATAACATGCATAGTTTGCCACATCCCATATATTTCCATGGTGTGTCTTTAAGAAGATATTTTTGCTTAGATATTTTCATGTTAGCATTTTTTTAAAGATTTCTTTATGCATACAGAACTGGGGTACAGGCCAGAGGTGCAGGGGAAGTGAGAGGATTCACTAGAGACAGAGTGGGGAGCAGAACAGGCCGACTGACAAGTACATTGCTGAGGGGAGCAGCGGGCGGGTCAGGAGAGGTCTGCTGTGCCATGTGGGTCACCTCCAGGGCAGGGATTGAACTCATGCTGGAATGGCTTTAGCTTCTTAGTGCTGTGCTTCACCTGCTGTGCCACCAGGGAGGGCCCCATTTTAGCATATCTTATCTTAAAAAGAAAGTTTACCTTAGCTTGCCTCCATTTTTTCCTTGGGTAAGATCAGCCCAGGAAAGGCCCTTTTGTATCTATGACATGACTGTCCCACAGCTTTTCTTGACAGGCCCAGTATGGTCTTGGGAACAGTGCTGCAGCTGCCAAAGGTCAGTAAGTCACTCTCAGCCTTGCCTAACTTAGGTGGATTGCTGTGCATTTTTTTAAAAGATTTATTTATGCATACAGAAATGGGGTACAGCCGGAGGTGCAGGGGCAGTGAGAGGATTCACCAGAGACAGGATGGGGAGCAGAACAGACAGATTGACAAAGTACACTGCTGAGGGGAGCAGCAGGCACGACAGGAAAGGTCAGCCGTGCCATGTGGATCACCTCCAGGGCGGGGATTGAGTTTGCACTGAAGCAGCAGGCTTGACTTAGTTTCGCAGCACAGCGCTCCAACACACTGCATCACCAGGGAGGGCCCTGCTGTGCATTTTTATTGGTATACCAAGTTTGATTTGCCCCTAACACCTCTGAAGTTTTTCTGAGATGGAGCCGTAACTCAGCACCAACTTTTAAAAACATGGTTTAAGTATTTTTGAATTCTAAAATTCTAAAAATATTTTGGAATTCCAAGTGACTTTTAGTATATGTATGTACTGTATTTGAGCTATACTTTTGTAATATATCAAAACTATGTAGCATGCAGACCATATTCTATATTACATAGAAAATTATAATGAAAATATATAATAAAAAAATATAAGATAAGCATTATAATGCTTATCATAATTCAAATTTAACTGGGTGCCCTGTCATTTATCTGGCAGCCCTGTTATACAGACAGCCTTAAATCTCAAAATTGTTTGCTTTTACATTGTCTACTGGTCATTTCAGGGTACTCCATGAAAAATGATCACTTGTTCCATTCTACTTGGAAGTTCCTCGTACATGCCTCATGCGTGAATCACTTAAATTGCTAAATGGCTTGGTAGGCCCCTGATAGTTACTTGCCATTACAGAGATTTATAGCATATGTGGACCTTGATCTGAACTATAGTCAACTCAAAAACTGTCTATGATACTCTGTTATTTTCTGCTGTGCCGAAGCCAAGGTAATTATGGATTGCTCTGGAGGAAAACACATCCATTGATTTTAAGTTGTTTTGGGGAATGTTAATTTAATGTAAGTTTCCTTCTGCCATGACTGCGACTTTCATATATTATACACAACAGTTGGGTAGAAAACAAAATGCCTTTTGTTGAGAAGTCTGTTTTGCTGTTTTTGTTTGTTTAGCTTTAAGGAGGCAATTTGGGGAGAGGGTTTGGTGAAAAGCAGAGGAAGTCAGTGGAGACTTGAAGCACCGTCTTTCACCTTAGGTCACTGAACTTCTGAGGCACAGGTTAAATTTTGGTTTGAGAGTTTTATTTGCCTAAAGTAGCCATCTCAGCAGTCCACCACAGACGAGACAGAAACATGAACGCCCTTTTGTCACTTCGCTGATGTTGGCGCTCAGGACCTCATGAAACCAGCTCCACAGGAAAGCCTAATATTTGAACTTTTCACTTTTGGTTCGTTTTATTAGACAGCAGTGAAAGTTAGCCTTGTACTAAATGCTGAAGAGAAAGCATAAAGCACCCTTATTTTAATTAGCCTTTGTATTCTCCTTTCTCTTCTTTTTAGCTAGATTTTTAAAGGACTATTGCTCCTTAGTTTACTTGTCTGCTATTGGATATATTTGAAAATATAGGTGATAAGGAGAAGGAAAATAAAGCGAGTTAACAGGGAGACCACCCAAGAAAAATGTTTTTATATGCTATTAAATACTTTCCAGTCTTTTAAACCCATTTTTACTTGTGACCTGAACAGACTAGAACTGAATTTCTCAAATATTTAAAAAAAAAAAAAGAGGGCAATAGTCTGTGTCCAAATTCTTCACAGAACTTGTGGAGGAATTCATAATGTGTTATAACATTTTGGTTATATGCTAAAATGCTTCTGTATAAGTATATTTTAATAAGAAATTTTTTAAAAGAAAATTATAATTGATTCTTCATTCTTTTCAACAGAAAGCAGCAAAAGGGCACTTCTAACTTAAATCAAGAGGGCAATTATGGTGAAAGATAAGGGTCAGAAATGAGTCTACCCAAATCTTTTATTTAATTTTTTAATCTTTAGTGTCAGCATTATAAAATTATGTGTATATATGTTTATATATGCATATATAATCTCTAAGAGATTATTCTTAAAAACAAGTGCTTTCCTTACATTAATGCAACATTGCCTAAAATTCTATGTGGCTATTCAAACTGACTCACTGTCAGAAGATCTGTTGACTTCTGTACAATCTACACATCCTCTCTCCACACAGAGGAAATTGTTATAATGGATAATTCATTTAAATTGAGCAATTAAAAACAGACATATTTAAGCATCTACTATTATATCTCAAAGGCTACTTTTTCAAAAGGACAAAGATGTCAAAAGAAATATTTGAAAGGAAGTGTGACTTCATGGTTTGTGTGGGGAAAAAAGTGATTCTTATCCTAAGGAAGATTTTGGTTCACTATACAGAGCTGCCCACAAACCATGGAACTCTCCTTTGAGCTTATGGTTTTGCTCCTATTCCAGGAACCCGGGGATAACGTGAGTGAATACTCTGCAGGTAATTTTAAATTTTCAGAAACCATATAAAAAACTAAAAAGAGAAAATTACTATGCTATAAACATTTTTAAAGAAAAGTTTGCTACTCTCCTATAAATGTTGCTATGTGTGATTATAGTTAATAAATGAATGGGGTTTTGACCTCTTAAGGTTTTGACTTTATACAACTAGATAGATACAATGTTGGGAAGCAGCCCTACCAGACACTTTCTAGAAAGAAAGCAGCTAACACCTCATTAAATGCACTCAACTTTATATTCCTCAAGTCACTCACAATTCATTTACTCAAGAAACATTTATCGATCATGTTCATGCACATGCTTTATGCCAGGGCTTCTCAAGCTAAGCATGTTGCTGAGATAATTCTTTGCCCTGGAAACTTTGCCTTGTAGAACTTTGAACAGCATCTCTGGACTCTACCTTCCAGACACCAATATCACCTGCTCCTGCCCCAGTTGTGATCAATGAAAGGTTTCCAGATGTTGCCAAATGTTCCCTCAGGGGAAAAATTACCTCCAGCTGAGCATCAAAGGACAGATTCTTGAATGTTATTGAACACAAGACTCATTTAAGATGCTGATTTAAAATATGAGTTGCTAGACCTACCTCTTAAGATTTAATTCAGCAATGCTAAGTTGGATACAGTAACTTGTTTTTTTTTTTTTTAAAGATTTATTGATGCATACAGATGCATACAGAACTGGGGTTCAGGCCAGAGGTGTGGTAGGTGAGAAGATTCACCAGAGACAGAGTGGGCAGCAGACAGGCAGATTGACAGAGTACACTGTCTGTAGAGTAGTAGCGGGCAAGTCAGAAGAGGTCTGCCACACCATATGGGTCAGCTCCCTGGCTAGGGATCAAACTTGTGCTGTAGTGGCTTCATAATGCAGTGCTTTAACCCACTACGCCACCAAGGAGAACCTGGTAACCTGTGATTTGAACAAGTTAACCCCAAATAATTCATATGCAAGATATATAGAGAGGGCAACTTTTAAAACATTCAGCATGGGAGAAGACAAAACTTTTCATTAAAAAGTGTGTAAAGGAAGTTATCTTATATGTGTCTCATGAGACTCTAACACTAAAATTGATAGCAAAAAGGTTTGAGGTAAGAAATATAAATACCTACTACAGAAGTTTAGAAAACACTATCAGCTTTCTCAAATTGGTGGAAGTTAGAAAACTATCACATTGTGATGTTTGATTCATGAATGGGATTTTTACAGATAGTTTGAAGAGAAATGGAAGTTCTCAACAGAATAGAGGGCCCAAGTAAAGGCAGACTGAAAAATAGTAAGTAATTAAAATTAAGATCTGTGCCCTCAAAATATATTTTGCTACAAATAAGAAATGTATCTTGTACTAGGCAAAAGAAACCCATAGCTAAAATTAAAACACACCTAAGTGTGAGAAAATAGTTGCACACCATACTTCTGATAAAGGACTGAAAGTAAAGATATAAAAAGAACTCATAAAACTCTGCGAAGGCAAGACAAACTAATAAAAAATGGCAGAAGAACTAAAACACTTTTCCAAAGAAGATAGTAAACCAACTAGCGGGCATGTAAAAAAATGTTTACACTAATTTATTATTTGAGAAATACAAATCAAGTTCACAATGAGATATCTGATATTACCTGAGCAAATGACCTATAGCGAAAAGAAATCCTGGTGAGCATGTAGAGAAAAAGAGAATCCTTGAACATTGCTGGTCCAGCCCTCATGGAAAGAACTACCAGTCTGCCATTCAACCCAGTGACTCTACTATAAGACATCTATTTGGAAAAATTCAAAAACTCTAATTCAAAAGAAAGCATGAATTTCCATGTTTACTGTAGTGCTACTTACTATAGCTAAACTATGGAAACAACTTAAGTGCCCCAGAACAGATGAGATGAGTGGATCAAGAAATTGTGAGATATATATAGATAGATAGATCTATATATATAATGGAATATCATTCAGTAATAAAAAAAAATCATGTCTTTTGTAGCAATATAGCTGTATCCTGAAAGAATAATGCTAAATGAAATGAGATAAGGAGAAAGATAAATAGTAGATGATATCATTAATATGTGGACTAAGTAAGTAGTCAGATAAAGACAAGCTGAAAAAATTAACGCTCAATAGCTGACTACAGAACTGAAGCACCAACATGGGGAAATCATTTTTACTTTGCAGTAAAACTTGTTACTAGCCCTTCTTTTTGGAATACTAATCTTACAAGGTAAAGGATTCTGTTTTTTTTTAAGTACTGTAAATAGCCATTTCCAATCCCTTCATACTTGTAATATTTCTACTGAAAAGTCTGCTGACAGCTTAGTGATCTTTTATAGGGTCACTTTTTTTTTCTCTTGATACTTTTAAAATATTGTTCTTGTCATTTGGTTTTCAAAAATTTTTATTATAAGGTGCCGTAAGTATTTCTGTCTGGGATTATTTTGTTTGGAACTCTTTGGGCCTCTTGGTTCACAACAAATGGTTTGTTGTCCAGATTGTGATGATCTTTACCAATTGTTCTTTAAATTTTTTTTTTCCTATGGCTTTTTCTATTCTCCTTCTGAAGCCACCATGATAAAGATATTTTTTCTTTACTTTTTAAAAGATTTTACTTATTTATGCATACAAGAGCTGGAGTATAGGCCAGAGGTGCAGGGGCATTGAGAAGATTCACCAGAGACAGAGCTGGGAGCAGCATAGGCAGATTGACGAAGTACACTGCAAAGATATAGGATTCATAAAACTCTGCAAAAGCAAAACAACTAAACTAATAAAAAATGGGCAGAAGAACTAAAACACTTTTCAAAGAAGATATTAAGTCCCTAGCAGCACGTAAAAAAATGTCCACAAGAACTTATTATTTGAAAAACGCAAATCAAGTCCACAATGAGATATTATCTGGTATTATTACCTGAGGAGAGCTCAGGAGTGTCAGGAGAGGTCTCCCAGCCATATGGGTCACCTTTGGGGCTGTGGATCAAACAAACTCACACTGAAGCAGTTGTAGCTCGCTTGCAGTGCTGTGCTTTGACCCACTGCACCACCAGGGAGGGCCAATATTTTTTCTTTAAATAATCCTAAAGGGCTCCTTCTTACACTATTTCATGTAATTATTTTTTCCCTCTTTTGCTTTACTTGTGTGTTTTTGAGTTTGTCATTTCTTTCCATTGCTTCTTCTGTCTACTGTTCAGGCCTTCAATTATGTGTGTGTGTGTGTGCGTGTGTGTGTGTATAATATATATATAAATATTTTATATATTTTTTAAAATAATTACACTTTATATATTTAAAACTTTGTTCTTAGTTGTTTTTCTAATAGTAACTAACTCACATTTTATTTCTCTTTATTGTCAGTTTTTTTGTTTGTTTGTTTTTAGTTCCCTAATTGTTGTTTCAATTACTACCTTGAAATCATCTGTCACTTCCTGCAGTTCTGCTGGGTTGGGGCTACACTCAGGATTTTGCTGCAACATTTGTGATATGCCCTTCATATCTTTATTTTTAATTTGACGGGCTATAAAGGAGTAAAGGAGTGAACTCATACTGTTTTCTGTCCACTGTTGAAGTAATCTGAAGGCTAATATTAGTAAGGGGTAAGTAGGTATAAAAGGGCTGGGAAACCTATGGGGATTACAACTAATATGGAAGAATGCACAAATGATGTAAGAATAAACTATTATATTATTTAAAAAAAAAAAAAAGGCTGGGGAAAATAGGACACCAGTGTACAGCCTTCAGTAAATTCCAGCTTCCTACTTAGGTGGTAGATATCCACAGTGACCCCCTCCTCCAGGCCAGCTCCCCAACCTCAGTGTCTCGAGTGTTTCATCTCCCCTTCACTCTATGCTACTTGTCAAGCACTAGCTGCAGCCCTAGGCATGAACTGCAGTTGGTTGGAATCACAATCCAGATGCTGCTCCCTTTTCTCTTCCAGCACAGGGCCTTATCCTGAGCTATTGGCTCCTGTTAGCAACAGGTGCTCGAACTCCTTTGTTCATGTGTTCCTTTGCTTTGATTTTAGGTTTGCCATGAGGGATGGCAGTTGCTACAAGTAGTAACAGCTTCTATGAGGATCACCACTTTGCAAATTTAATATTGAGAGAAGATGTAGGCATTAACCAAAGAAGGTGCAATTCTCACGACATTCCTTTTATAACAGTCCCATAAAAATGTCAAAATTATGCAACAGTAATTCTTATTAGAAAACAGTTTTCTTCTCAAACTCATACTAGCTACTACCAGAAAACTTCCTGCTGAAAAAAATAATCATTTTCCTTACTTGTTTTCATTTATAATCTCATTTTCCTTAAAGTTCTGCAACATGAGTTAAAAGATATAATTCTAAATGTACAAGTTTTTCCCTAAACTTTTATTATCTTTGCTACAAACTGAAACAAAATTTCAATGCTAGCCAAATTGTCATCAAAGGTACAGAAACAATAGGGTATTTTAAAAAAAAAGTCATTGGTTATAAGTTATAATGAAGTAAATGTTAATACTAGAAAATAAAAATCATAATATTTGAATGGCCTATATTAATTTCTTGCCATTATTTCATGATTTTTTTTCTAAAAAATTGTTTCTCCGCAATAGCACTCAAGGATACTGCCCATTATTTATTTTGATTGTGTGAAAATAATTCAATCTTTTCTATAAAATTCATTCACAAGAAACTAATTTTCAAGTCATTCTATAAAACTGCTGAGCATGGGAGGTCATGAAAGTAGAATCACAAATGATCCTTTGCCTTCAGGCTACATAAAATTGCTGAGGAGATAATGTTCAGATATAAGGTGGCCAATAACAAAGTAATCCAGGATAAGTAGTTCAGATCTAACTTTGGAATGGCATTTGAAATTTTAGAAACTAGTGTAGACTAAAGTAAACACATTAAAAGTGAAATTAGGCTGATGAAGAGACGTTTAGAGAAAAGAGTATATTAATCAGGACAGGTCTCAAAGAAAACTTCAGAATAAAACGTGAAATTAAAAAAATGGAAACCATATAGCACAGTTCACAGTGTGTGTTTCTATATCCTGCATTACAGGAAGGTCAGATGCTTGGTATACTTAAGAGCATCCTGACTGGCCAAGCTTATGATAGTGGAGAACCATGAGGTGTTGTGAACAGATAAACAACACCACAAATTAGTATTCAAGATTGCCACTTGGATAGGGAGATAGAGGAGTTAGTTTAAAGGCTGACAGGAGAAAGAGGAGGGTAAGTGGCAGAAAAATCAGTTGGGACAACTGAGATGGAAAAACACACAAAATAATGTAAAAATAAACATATTATTCAAAAGAAAGATATAGACAATAAAGAAAACTATAAATAAAAAAAATCAGTTAGGAAACTATTACACTAATCCAGGAAGAAGGCCATGAAGTCCTGGAATAGTTGGTGAAAAGTGAGGGAGGGAGAAATGGTTGTAGTTTCATCAAAAAAATGAATGAATGCATAGGACTAGGAAAATTCAGTAGATATATGGGGTAAAGTAAAAGGATGATGAATTAACTCCAAGTCTAATCACAAGATCCTAGGACAGTTGCGTTGACCTGCAGTCATCCAAATGCTTTCCATCTACCTTGTGCTCACAAAATTTGTACAAAATATTCTGACTACCACATTTGAGAATTTGTTTTTTGAGTCACAGAGCTACTGTACCAAAAACCTAGATTCAGCAACATTAGCAATCTATCTTTTGAGAGGTAAAGTTTATAATCTTCCCAATCAGGATATTTTACAGATAATCACCTCTCTGGTTAAGACTTTTTCATTACACACCTCCATTTATTCATAATGCCATTAAAAATGTTCAATGTTCACTCCTGAAACTTATCCTGCACTTCTCAATCCAACAGTAGAGTCAATTATATGATTGCTTAAACATCAAAGCTTCCTCACTAATGTCCTTACCAGGAGACAGAAATAGGCAGCTCTTTCTCTTTGGTTGAAGCAAATACCTGTGTAGTTCAAACCAGCATAGTGTACATTCCTGTGTGATTTTATGTGTTTGATTATTGGCAGATGGAATCTCTGCTTTTCCCATTGCTATCAGTGTGTGCAGTGCACACCCTGTGCAAAGCAGACCTGTTTTGTTAAGCAGAAGTCAGGGCTCACTGCCCTGGGACAGCCCATTTCTTGGAAATGCTAATAGGATCTTCAGTTTCCCTTTTTGAGGTGAACAAGGAAAATACTACACTGGGGAAATATCAAAGGATTTCCTGACATCAGCTAAAGAAACAGGTGCATAAGTATTTGATTTGATAAAAAGGGGGGATACAATGCAGGTGCCACAACCCAAGTGTATCACTTCTTCTATAACAATCTCGATGGTCCACTCAGAAAACTTCCATCCTCAGAGATCATAGTAATGGTAATATCACAGACAATAAATCTGAATGCCTGAAATGGAATTCAAGTTGCTTCGCAATCTAGACCCAAGTGATCTTTCTGACGATATTCTGCGCGACACCCATTCAAGAACTTGCCAAACTAAGCCACTTGCTCCCTGACCCTCAACCCAAGCTCTGTGCTTTCTTCCCATTTAATCCAATGTTCAAATTCTTAGCATCCTAAAAATCCTGTTCATTTACCAAGAGTAAAGACTCTCTACTTCAAGTGGAAATCAGTCATCACTTCTTCATTGTGCTACCCCAAGTTACTGTATTTTTCTAGTTCTTCCAATTTCTACTTTGATCATGGTCAATTATCTCCCCCGTGTACTGTATCAATGTCTGGTTAATTTTTAAGTTTTCCAGCACAATGTGCTGTATCTATGACAGAACTGATACTTGGTGTGAGAAGATTTAGATGAAGTCTACTGTTCTGTAGCTGTGTCACCTGGCTCAAGGTCCTTAAACTCTGACAAACAGTTCCTAAATTTCAGTACGTGTTTTTAAGAGTTGATGAGGATGACAGTGCACCCACCATCCATTCTACCACCACAGAACATAGTGCTTCTTCCCCTTTTTGTCATTACTCCTCCCCAAAAACAACCTCCTTCCCCTCCATGGTGCTTCAGCTCTGTGGCCAGCTACCAAGGGTGAGTTTTTCAGCTTGTCTTTATTTCAGTATTTAGCTACCCTATATTCCACATATTAGTGACTCCATCTACTATTTATCATTATTCTTCTGACTTATTTCACTTAGCATTATCCTTCTATCTCTATCCATGTTGATGCAAATGGCATGAGTTTATCTTTTTTATAATCTTTTTTTGATTGTTGAATAATATCCCATTGTATATATATATATATATAACAAAACTTTTTGATCTACTGATCTACTATGGGGCACTTAGGTTATGTTCATAGTTAGCTATAGTAAAAAGCACTGTAATAAATGTGAAAGTATATGTTTCCTTTTGATTTGAAAGTTTTTGAATATTTTTGATAGCTGCCTAGGAATCAGATTATTGGGCAAATGTTTAATGTTTTGAGATTTCTCCATACTGTTTTCCATAAAGGCTGGACCAGCTTGCATTCCCACCAATAGTGTATGTAGGTGCCCTTTGCTCCACTTCCTTGTCAGGACTTGTTTCTGGTCCTTTCAGTAGGGCCCATTCTCACAGTTGTGAGATGGCAGCTCGTCATGGTCTTGATTGCATTCATTGCTCTGATAAGTGACCGTAAACATTTTGTGTGCCTGCTGATCATTTTAATATTTTCTTTGAAGAAGTTTGTGTGTAGTTCTTTTATCTATTTTTTGATTAGGTAATTTTGGTTTGTTTTAGAGAATCTTATAAGTTTTCTATATCTTTGATATCAATTCTTTGTGAGATGTATGGTATGCAAGTGTTTTCTCCCATTCAGGGTATATTTTCATTTTAGTTGTGTCTTATTTCACTGTAAGGAAGCATTTTAGTGTGATGTAGTCCTAGCTGCTTATGTTCTCTTTTGTTTTCCTTGCTGCTGGGGATGAATATCTAAAGGCATTGCTAAAGCTTATGTTATAAAAGGTTTTCCCTATATTTTCTTCTATGTATTTTATGGTTTTAGATTTTACATTCAAGTCTTTGATCCATTCTGAGTTGGTGTGAGCTTGTGGTCTAGCTTCATCCTTTTGCAAGCAGTGATCCAGTTTTTCCAACACCATTTATTAAGAAGGGGAGGCTTACTCCAAAGTATATTTTTGGCTTCTCTGTCCTACATATGTGGGTTTAATCTGGGTTCTAATTTTATTCTACTGGCCTGTTTGTCTACTTTTATTGTAGTGTCAGGCTGTTTTAATTATTGTGACTTTGTAACATAGCTTGAGAAAGAAGGTTGTTTGGGGAGTTCTTCCTTGATTTGGGTTTGTATTGCGATATATATTTTTCCCTCTTAATACTCCTGTAGAAGGTTGCAAAGCTTATGCTGGTATGGGTAGATATTGGTTTGGTCCTGTGGTTTCTGCTTCTCTGAGTGGGAGCTGACATGGACTTGAGAGGCTCTGGCAGTTCTGGCATCTCTGACATGATCTGGGGCTTCAGAAAGTTGCCAGACCTCTGCTGGTCTTAATGGAGGTTAGTGGTATCTTGTGGATATTCAGTATGTTTCTGGCCAATCCACCTTTCTCCCTGACAAGGGTCCAGTGCCCTGTAATGCTTTTTAACATATATCCTTTTCTAACTTTTCAATTATCAAGGAATATCTCATGGGTTTCATTCATTAATCAATTATTTCGCACTATTGGTTAAATTGGAATATATAGAAAACTTTGTAATTTTGTATCAATTTTTAATTGCCAGATAACTTTTATTGTATATGTATATCTGTGTTTGTATATATAATGTATTCATATATGTATACTTATGTATATGTATATATTTTTTATAATATAATAGTTTATTTTTAAATCATTTTGTACATTTTTTTTCATCTCCATTGTAATCCCCGTGGGTTATGTATATATTTTATTGTATGTTATTGTATATGTATTATAACCCATACCATTTTATAATGCATAGGAAAGTTGTTTAGTATATTCAACCACAGTTTTTAAAATACTCATATCCCTTGACCCATTCATTCCATTTCTGTGGAACGCCGTAAGGAAATAAACACAAGGACATTAACCTTAAGATAAATACTGCATCATTATTTGTGCTGAAGAAAAATCCAAAATGACTTATATTTGCAGAATAGGAGAATGGGTAAGTAAATAATATTTTAACTCTATGAAGGACTAATATGCAAAATAGTGCTTAAAGACTTTAACAACACAGAAATTAATTCTCATGTTATGTTAATTTAAATAAATTCAAGTAGAAAATTTTACATGCATAGACAGGAGCTGGAAAGAAAATAGAGCTTTTGAATTAGACATTTTACTTACCACTAAATTCTATTTTCATTCCAGGAAGAAAGAAAAAAAATCAACCCTTCTCCCCAAAACATATAGAGAAATATTTGCCTGAACACATACATATAATTATTTTAAAGACTAGAAATTTTAGCTAAACAAGAATTAGATCCCAGCATTTTACATAATTGTGTGTTTCTGAATAACTTGTTTAACTTACTCAAGTCCATTTAATTTGTAAAATAGTGATAATGTATAGTCACCATCTTCATGCTTTTTGTGAAGACTGATACATTTATTGTGGCTACACTAAATAGAAGTATGTGTTTTAATGTTGAGCCACAATGACAGAGCAGTAAACACATGCAAACATATATACACACACAATACTCAAATCAATATAAAAAAGGAAACTTGAAGTCTGGTAATTTAGAAGTAAACTTTCAAAGGAAAAAATAGAAATTTTTAAGTTAGTATTAAAAATTTTCTCACATAGTCAAGAACATTTCTCATGACATTTTCATGAAATTTCTTCATAGTCCTTGTATGTACAATTTGAACAAAAAAATGTAGGTATAAAAAGTCAAGGATCCTTACTCAACTTACTCTTTCCCTTCCTAATAATTCCTGCTTGAGCATTATTTGTAAAATATGGAATCAAACTAAAAGCCCACCAATAAACAATGGGATAAATTGTGGTATATTCTCAATGGTGTGTGTCATTAAAAAAGTGAAATAGTGCCTTTATGCACAAAATAAAGACTTTTAAGTTGATTGTATTACGAGATATCAGTCAGAAAAATGTAAGACAATTACCAGATGGCTTCACTCATTTGTAAACTCTAAAAAATCAAAGAAAACAAGCTAGCAAAATTCAGCCAAAATAACACTTACATGGTGAAAAATAAAGTGGTCACCAGCCAAGAGCAGAGAAGAGCGACATGGAAGGGAAATGTAATAACATATTGGCCCTCACATATTGAAGGGTGAGTGAAACATGAGCACGTGTTGAGCTGCAAAGTTCTCAGCCCCAAATTATATACGTATACAAATGAATGGCAAATGAATGAAATCTTATTAAAAAATAATTTCTGCTTGGAACTAGCCTGAGATGACATCAAAGATACCTGAGAGCAAAACTGGGCTCATTGTCATGTCCTATTGACCCCTGAATAATGCTCCCAACCACCAAGCCAAAAATAGATAGATCGCTCAACTATTCTTTCCCAGTGTAAGGTACCTGGCATATATAATCCTAATAGAAGTCCATGCTGGGCCAACTCACCACTGCCCCTCCCAGCTGGCAATGTGGAAAAGCCCATGACTGTGGTTTAGCTACCAGTTGTTTTGAGGAATGAATTTTATGATGCCACAGGCTTCTGAGCCAAAATACTATGGGATTGTAAAAGGGGAAAGCTTCACTGAAAGCTGTCTCCATATAAATGTAGTTTAAAGACCAGCAGAGGGAAAATGAGGGCATCTGCTGTTTTTTCATTATGATCAAGTGAAGCCAATCGGCAAGTTGAAATCTTGTAAGTCCTTTTTAAGTGGCAAATCCCAAGGTACAACATATAATCCAGGGAATTTCCAGAATTCATATCATCTGACTCTGACACAGTAAACATATTTTGGGGTGTCAAGGATGGCTAAGATTTCAAAGTAGTTTTCTCTTCATATGGCACTTGCTTGCCTCATGGCATATGCTATAGTTCTAGATTTGATAGAAAAGATGCAGAAATAAAGGACCAGATCTGGTGTCTCTTTTGTGACTTTCTTTTAAAAGATTTATTTATTTATGCATATAGAACTAGGCCAGAGGTGCAGGGGCAGTGAGAGGATTCACCAGAGGCAGAGTGGAGACAGGCCAACTGATGAAGTACACTGCTGAGGGGAGCAGGGAGCAGGTCAGGAGAGGTCTGCCATGCCATCTTTTGTAATATTTTTATGCTGACAATTAGTTTCCCTCCCCCCATTATGTTACAAACTCAGCCCCCATTTCCACTCCTGACTATGTACCTATGGTGTTCCTAAGAAATTAGACCCTTGTAATGCCATATCTAGAGTGAAATGTAGTGTTCTATGCCTTCTCTTTTTCTAATGCTTTATTAGCACTCCTATTTTTGAAACAAAGCTCTGCATTCTAACAATTAAACCTGAATAAACAATTGATTGCACCTAAGTAGAATTTATTTTTTCTTTTTCACTGATGATCAAATATAACATGAATGACGTGATAAAGACAAGGAGCAAATGCTTGTCTTAAATTAGGTCAAGGTGTTTAGTGATGTCCTAAGGATATAGCTGACAATTTCACAATATTTATTCAAAAGAGCTTCAAGAATCAATAAACTCAGATGATTTCAGTGGTAATAAAAACATGTGTAGGTAGTACTCCTGATTAAAATGAACGATTAGTTATACTAGTCATTTGTGAATCTTCCTACTCTTGCTTGCAATCAGACCCAGAAATGCTTAATTTCCTTAGCTGTCAATATGTTGAAATTACCAAGAGAAATGTATGGTATAAATTACTAAGAAAATGTGAGGTTCCTATATTGTTTATAACTTATACTAGAAGAGATTTGTACCTTGTGAAGTTGATTCTTTCTACCATTTAGAAAGGAAGACAGAAAAGCCGGTAAGAATGACAGTGTTTTTATAAAGTATTGTAAACTGATCTGAATTTTGTATAAGATGGTTAGTATGTGGGCTTAAGAATGTTAAGGAGCAAGCAGAAGTGGAAATGTATCTGATAGAAAAAAATGGGTGGTGATAAATTAAGTGGGAGAGAAGGTTAAAGTAACTAATATAATCTTAAATTAAGCTCATGCTATAATATATTAAATATTGCAACTTAACAATATTATATCTTTGTCTCCTAAACCAGCATTTGGGTAGTGGGGTGGTAAAAGAAATGTGTATGAGAGGAGGCATGCATAGAATCTACAACTGCTTCTGAAATGGAAGACAGTTCTCTCACAATCCTCTAAAATATTATGCAATATTTAAGACATATACAGGTCAAAGAATAACATACATAGATTAAAAATGTAATACTACTATGATAAAATAATGTTACCCTCCCAGACTGAGTCACCCTCAGAAATAACCAATATTCTGAGCCCTCCCTGGTGGTTTAACGGTTAAAGCACAGCACTGTGAACCTAGCTGCAGCTTCAGCAGGAGTTTAATCCCTGGCCAGGGAGGAGACCCTCACATGGACCAGCAGTCTTCTCCTGGCTCACCTGCTGCTCCCCTCAGCAGTATACTTTGTCCAACTACCTGGTCTGCTCCCTAATTTGACCTGGTGAATCCTCTCCGCCCCCCCATCTGCACCCCAGGTGAATCCTCTCACCTCTGGCCTACACCCCAGTCTGTATGCATAAATAAATACATCCTTAAAGTTAAAAAAAAAAAAAAAGGAAAGAACCAGAATCCTGACTTGAGTGCCTGTTACTTCCATGGACTTCTTTATTATCAGATCAATTACTATAAGGCCATTAAAAAACATGTAGTGCTGTTATGTTTAACTTTTTTTTTATGGAATGCCAAAATTTTAACTTATCTACCACTGTTAGTTCTAAAAGTTCATTAAAAATTTCTTTTAATGGGCCCTCCCTGGTTGTGCAATGTGTAAACTGTATTCAGCTCAGTGCCAGTTCAATCCTGCCCCCACATCCCAGGTACAGCAGATCTCTCCAATCTCGCCCGCTGCTCCCCTCAGCAGTGTACTTCATTGACCTGCCTGTTCTGCTCCCCACTGTCTTTGGTGAATTCTCTCACTGCCCATGCACCTCTGAACCCCAGTTTTGTATGAATAAACAAATCTTTAAAAATATTTTTAATTTCTCTTAATGATGTACTGTTGATTTACACCCTTGTTAATATTTTGACAGTATAGGATTGCTCACCTCAGATGTGGTCACTATCGCTCTCCCACCACCAAGATCCAATAGTTCTCCACCACAGTCCTTTGTGTACTAATCGACCCAACTCCATTCTCATCCTGGAGTCATTTTTAATCTACCTACTGCTTTAACCATGTTTTTAAAGTTTAATTTAATTTATGCATAATATATGATGGTATCAGGTATAAAACTAATGACTTGATACTTGAATATATTGCAAAATGATCTCCATTATATGGTGACATCTGCCACCATATTTCAATAACCCTATTTTGTCCTTTTTTCTTTCTGTACCATCATCACTAGAATTAAGTTTGAGGAATGATTCCATGTCCTCCGCAGCATTTATAATTCACATACTTTTAAAATTCTGAATGTTATGTTAATTTAAGGTATTATGTTAGAGATAAGTAACATAAAATTCAGAAATGAACTCCTAGCTCTATTCATCAAAGAATAAGTTTAGCAGCTCATTTGTACTCCAGAGCTCATTTTGCTAACTTATCAAAGGGTAAACTATATGTGAATTATCTCCACTGCCTTTCCAACTCTAATCTTTATCCATTTATTTTATTCTTTTCCCTCTGCATCAATGAATAGACATACTGTTGCCATTAACAAATTTTCTCTCAAATTTCTTTTGTCATTGTCTTGAAACTATCACTAGCCAGTTAAAAATGATGTTTCCAAATATTTTCCCCAAAGTATAAACTAAACCTACATTCAAAAAATCATTTCTTCTCAATTTGGTTCAAGTAAACTACTTTAATGAATTTAGCATTGTGTGATCTGTTGAGTATCATTACTACTAATAGTCTTTTACATGCTTTGCTATACAACAGAAATCATTAAGACAGCTTTAATTTGAAACCCACCTAAGCCAATTACAAACCAAAATACCTCAAAGCTGGTAAGTTTCCACCTACAAGATTCCTAGGAAAGTATTCAGATAGCTTTATACAAAGACACCGTATGATTTCCATTCCCATAGTTCATGCACAGTTGACTGTTACTTCTTAGATAAAATCATTGTAAACTGAAACATTTCATGTTTAACCCCTGCCTATTTTTTTATTGGAATGTATGAGGAAAATATCAATAGAACAACCCTAAGTTCCAAGAAAATTAATAGACTTTTTAAAAATACAATAATAATCTACCACTTTTCTTCTTTCAACTATGTATAATTGACATTAATGTATAATGGCATTTCTAAGATTCTCTCTTTAGGAAAAACAGACACCTGGTTGATATAAAGTTTAAGTATTTCAAGCTAGGCTAACAAGAAAGGAGAGAAAACATTAATAAACAGAATTAGAAATAAAAGTAGAAATTATCACAGATGGCCCAAAAATACAAAGGGTGATAACAGAACAGTGAAAACAACTATATGCCAATAAATTTTATGACCTTGAAAAAGTGGACACATTTCCTTAACAATGTAGGACACCAAGATTAAATCAGAAAAAAGCAGACATGGATAAATCACAATCATGGAAATTAAAATAGCATAAAAAATGTTCCTGAAAACAAAGCCCAGTGCCAGACAGTTTTACAAGTGAATTCTATCAAATGCTTAGAGAATTTATGCCCATCTTGCTCAAATTATTTCTAAAAAATCCCAAAAGAGAGAATGTTCTTGAATGTGTTATATGGCCCCAGTAATACTCTAATACCCAAAGCTGATAAAGACAGCATAAGAAAACTACAGGCCATCATCCCTAATGAAACTAACGTGAAAATGTTCAACAAAATACTAGCAAAGTGACTTCAATTATATATTACAAGGATTATATATCATGAGACCTAGAATTTATCCTGGGGATGCAAGGATGGTTTAATATATGTAAATCAATCAACATAATGAATATGTTAACAAAAGATAATATGATAGGCAGAGAAAGCATTTGGTAAGTTTCAGAACCCATAATAAAAAAAAAAAACTTAAACAAGATGGAAATAACAGGAACCATATATAGTTCATACATTACAAATCTACTGTCAATGTAGTTCTTAATAGTCAAAAGATGAAGTCTTTCACTTTAAGATCAGGAACAAAACAAAGGTGCCTGCTGTCACCACATCTGTTTAATTTAGAATTAGTAGAAGTTTTATTTAGACAAATCAGACAATAGGAAATAAAAAGAACCCAGTTTGAAAATGGAGTAAAAAACTATCATTATTTATAAATTATATGATATTGTATACAGGGAACCCTAACGACTCCATCAAAAAGTTGTAATAAAGGATGAATAGAAAACTGACCATTAAAAAATCTGTTGCATTTTATATACAATGAATGAAAAGACAAATAAATTAAGAAAAAATTCTATCTATAATTAGCTAAGGGGCTGAGGGATGTATACAATGAACGCTACAAGACATTATTAAAGAATATAGATCATGACAAATAGAACAAGAGTCCATGCTTACAGTTGGGGAGAATCAATATCATCAAAATGACTAATCTAACAAAAGTAATATATAAATTTATGCAATTCCCATTAAAATACAGGGCACAATATTGTTCAAAGAAATCACACAAAAATGTCAAATTTAAATGGAGCTATAAAAGGTCTAGAATTTCAAAAGCAATCCTGATGAAAGGAAGAGAGAAATAAAAGCATATTACCTGAATTCATGCTATAATGCAATAGTAATTACAATACTAGCATAAAATAGATAACATGGATCAATAGAACAGAATTGGAAGCCTGGATCTGGATCCACATACATATCAATATTCATGCCAAGGAAACCAGTACTATACCACAAAGAAAGAAGAGTTTAATAAATGGTATTTGGGAATAAAAATATTAAAAAAATGTTTTTGGAGATTTTACCCCTGTAACCAGGGAAATAGGCTCAAAAAAAATTGGGATTCCTTCAAATTAAAATGTTTATGCTAGGGAGAAATACTATTCAATCAATAAAGCATCCTACTGGGGCCCTCCCTGGTGGCGCAGCGGGTTAAAGCACAGCACTAAAAAGCTGAAGCCACTTCCGCATGGGTTTGATCCCTGCCTGCCCCGGAGGTGACCCACGCGGCAGACCTTTCCTTACACCCACACACACACACACACCCTGCTCTGCGCGCACACACACACACCACCACACACACACCCTGCTCTGCTCCCTCAGCAGTGTCCGTCGTAGATCTGCCTTTTTTTGCTCCCCACTCTGTCTCTGGTGAAGCCTCTCACCGTCCCTGCACCTCTGGCCTGTACCCCAGGTCTGTATGCACAAATAAATAAATCTTTTTTTTTTTTTTTAAAAAAAAGCATCCTACTACTAAACAGGAGAAAATATTTAATTTATGTTATACAACTGATAAAGGGTTAATATACAAAATATTCAATTTAACAATAAAAAACATACCATCCAATTAATAAATGGTAGCAGCTGTAAAGGGACAACGCATGGAAGAGGGCATCAAATGAAGTTCCTGAGATTAAGATGGAGGGGGGATGAAGAAAGGGATAATGACAGGAGGGGAAAAAAAAATCTAGAGAGTTCTCTTTCACAAAAAATATATATTGAACTAAGCAAACTGAAAACACCGTCTAACATGTGGAGTATAGTTTCAGCTATAAAACACTGGCTAGAGGGCCCTCCCTGGTGGCGCAGCGGGTTAAAGCACAGCACTGAGAATCTAAAGCCGCTCCGCATGAGTTCGATTCCTGCCTCACCCCGGAGGTGACCACATGGTGTGGCAGACCTCTCCTGACCCACCCGCTGCTCCCCTCAGCAGTGTACTTCGTCGATCTGCCTGTTCTGTTCCCCATTCTGTCTCTGGTGAAGCCTCTCACTGCCCCTGAGCCTCTGGCCTGTACCCCAGTTCTGTATGCACAAATAAATAAATAAAATCTTTTAAAAAAAAAACACTGGCTAGAAAATAAGTAAGTCCGAAGGGGCCTTCCTGGAGGTGCAGGAGTTAAGTGTCAGTGCTATCAAGCTATGGGCAGCCACTGCTGCTGAATTGAATGAGTTGATCCCCCCACCTCCCACCTTTCCTGGATAGCCCGCTGCTCCCCTCAGCAGTGTCATTCAGTTGATCTGTCTGTTCTGCTCTCCATTGTCTCTAGTGTATCCTCTCTCCCCCAACACCTCTGGCCTATACCCTGGTCCTTGCATGTCTAAATAAAAATAAATCTTTAAAAATATTTCTAAAAATCAAAAATTATTGTCAAATGGAGTAGCAAAGAAGTTTCAAATCAATTATCTCATCAGAAAATCATGTCTGACGATACTGCTTTATAAATTAGTAGCTTATGCTGCTCAAGTACTTGGAGATTATAGGTGTTTGAATTTTCTTGGTCTCCTTAGGACTGAGCAGAAAAATTTGTTTGCAGTCATTTTTAATGCTTTCAAAAATTTCACTAGCCTGGATTTCTCTTCCTTCCTCCTTTACACTGTTGTTCCTTCCCCTCCCATCCCCTTACCCTTTGCTATCCTTATTCTTTATTTTCTTTCTTTAAACATTCTCTGTATATCTACTATTTGCAAGATATGCTAGGTGCTAGAAATGTCATAAGTCATGATCCTGTAATATGTGTTGTCTCATTATAGTAAGCACAAAATAATCATGATAAGTATAAAGAAAACACTATTGAAGTGTAGAGGATGTTAAAATAGATGTTCCTTGGTACTTAATTGTAACCCTCTGCTTCCATTTGTGTGATTTTCATGAGGAACCACTGACCCCAAAATGTCTGAAAAGCTTTAGCAATATTAATTGGTTTCTAGGATTAAATTATAAAATCTATTGCTGCAAACCTGCTAACATTTCATTCTAGAGAATTTTAACAGTCAAATCTCTCCATTCTTTTTACCATACCTCCCACATTCCCACTCATTCAATCCCTACTCAGAGGTCACTGTCCTTTTATGCCTTCTGAGCTGAACAGCAGGCAAGAAGGAGGGAGGCAGAAAACAGAAAACTTTTCAATGTGGGCATCAAGCTGTCAGCCTGTTTCTGCCATATCATTCTGCTACATCCCCCCACTAAACTCTACAGCAATTCCACTTACACACCAAATGCTAAAAATGGAAAGAAAACCCTCAATTCAGGATGGTCTCCCTGATCAAACAATACTCCTTAAGACCCATACACTTCACAAAGAGGAGTGCTTCAAGGAAGCTTCCTGATAGGACTCGGCAGACTAGTCCTCAAGCAAAGGCAGATGAAGAGAATAGCAAAGGTGCCTTAAACATGTGGATTGTCCTGGCACATGAGCATACATAGAACTCCCTTAATCTTCACCTCAATCCACAAGGTGGGCACATTATTTTGCCCCCTTTTACGGTTAAGAAGACAAGGTATGGAAAAATTATAGATGTCTGAGTTAGAAAAACACTTCAAGCAACACTCTCTAATTGCATGAGTCCCTATTTGTAAATATTAAACAGATCTACAGGACATTTTAAGGTGGCATGATAAATGCTACTATAGACATGTGCTCATGGTGCTATTGAATCAAAAACTACTTAATACCTTGTGAGTGCTATTTCAGAAATCAACACTTCTTTTCTCCAGTCTAGCAAATGGCTGGAAAAAAAATCTGTTAAGCATGTCTCAATCTAAGTGATTCTATGACTCCATCCCCACTCAAGGTTAACAACTATGCTTTATTTTGGCTATTTAGTGACAGACATGCCTTGCACACATGCCACATAATATCTTTTTATATGTGGGTAGCTCCAAGTATTGGGAAATTTGTTTTTACTTCACAAAGTTATTTGTTCTGATAGCCTTAAATCTGACATTTCAACTCCTAACTTCCTTATCTTCATCCAACATTCACTCTAGAACAGCAACCCTCATGATACTGGTAGCCTGTGAAGTCAGTTCTCTGGCATCTGCCAGATGCATTTTACAAATTTTTTAAATGTTTCAGAAGGAACAATTTCATAATAGTCATTAGAAGCATTTGCAAGAGGCCAGAGGATCTTCGAAAGTATTTATTTAGAGGATATGTTGCTTATTTCTATCTCTGTCAGGAGAGCATCAGAAATAGTTTTGTTCATGTGAAATGAATGAGGGTACAGACCCATGCTCTTCCCCAGGGCTATGCTAAACTCTCTTACCCTCTTTCTGAATACAGTCCAAATGGATCTAACTATTTGGATGTTCTATAGAACATTCCATTGATCCATCATATCAATGTCATAATGTTAATCCAACCTAGACAGTCAGGATACATACAAAGGTTACAAGATAACTTCACATGAAATATAGAAAGGTTGGCTTTGTTCTTGGAATCTGTACATAGAAATTAAAAAGGAAAATCCCTCTTTAAATTTATTAACTATACCAATTGCAATAAATTCAAAGGATGTGGCGGCCCAGGCATACCCCTGGTTCAGGAGGAAGGACAGGGCCCATCATTATACAGTATTGCCACCAATGCATGTATAACAAGTAGAAAGAGCTCTTAAAACATCGGAAAAAATATATAAAATGTTTAGAAAGAAGTGACGATTCTATATTAACATTGTTTTAAATATAATTAATTATAGAAGTTAATATAGCTTAAATTTTAATAATGCTAGTATATTCCGTAACTTTATTTTGAAAAATTTCCCTAAACTTTATTAATCAGCTTTTGTGTGTTGGTTCAACTTGACTTTAATCACTGATAGAGAGCAAATATTTTACCTTCTGTCCTCATTCCCCATGACCACCAGGGCTATCACTCAGGGTGGAGGGCACAGAAGATTTCCATGAAAAATGCTTTCATGGCGTATGGTGCTCACCTGTTAGTTAGACTGCAATGGCTTACTTTCACCCACCCGTCTTTTGTGTGGCCACTTCTCTTGTAACATACTTTGAAAGTACCTGAAAAACTTTCTAACTTCTCTAAGATGCACATACTATTGACACATGAAAAGATCCTGTGTTTGTATTGCACATAGTAGATGACGACTCCGCTAAATACTTTCAGAACTGAAATGCAAAATCTTCAAGGCAATTGCAAATTCTTACAGTTACCCACACTGAGAAACATAAGAGAAGTGAGGGAAAGAACTACAAAAGTTCCTGGAGGTAAAGCGGCAACCGTCAGTGACAGTCCATGCTCTGGACTCCACACGGGAGAGGTCCCACTGGGCATGCAGCTGTGCCCTTCTCACTGAGCAGTCTACAGAGCCTGGGGAGGTGACCAGTCCACGCTGCCCTCTTCTAGATATCCCTCAAGCTCAAATGACAGAGTCCACTTTAGAGCCCTCCAGTTTGTTCCTACTGAGGGGGGGCCACATCTTCCCCCCCACCCACCCCTACCACCCTCCACCATATGGGAGGCCAAAGGATTGTTGGTTACCTAATGAGCTGGAATGGAAATCAACCTTGCAGTTTGGGTGTCCAAGTGCAAGTTCGTGAGGTCTTTCAGGGTATAAAACAGGATCAAGGTAGGAAGAGAAAAGGCAGGTCACAAGCCGGGCATCCATTGTATTCCTGCTAAGGGCCCCAAAATGCTAGTGGAGAGCCTGGGGCAGACTATTCCAAGTAGAGAGGTCAGTGATTTCTTATATCTCAGAAATCACTTTGTCTTTTCTGACCCCACAAAGTGTTTGCAATTTCTATGATTATTGAAGAAACATGGTGTCACCACAACCAACCCCTCGGTTCCCCCAAGCTGGTTTTGTTAAAGCTACTTTGCTAGGAGTCCACACCCAGAAATATTTTTCGTCAAGTCTTATTTCCTAAATTTGTTCCTTAACAAACTCCTGTTCTGCACATGACCATGATTAAGTAGGTGTTTAATCTGGGTCCTTCATAGGGTCCAGTTGTGTTCCATGTTCAGGTTTCTTCCATGTACTTAATGAAGTGTGATTCCTCTGGAAATTCTTGATCCTAGTTTAACCTGATTTAGTTATTATTTAGTCGCAGGGCAGAGACGTACTTTATCAATGCACATTGTTCCACACTGACTCTGGTGGAACCTCACATCAGCAATTACTGCCACAGCAAAGAAAGCTGATTTTAGATTCACTGCCCTCCAAGGAAGGGCCTGTCAATGCTTTAGAAAGACCGTGCACTGATTTCTCAGCACCTGTGTCTCCTCTGCAGGGTCATCAAATCCTAGGTACACTAGGGGAAAAAAACAAGCATTTCATGCATCCAGAATCATCAATTTTACCTCACACTTAATCTCACCTTCACTTAAACTTGCACAGGGCCCTCCCTGGTGGCGCAGTGGGTTAAAGCACAGCATTAAGAAGCTAAAGCCACTTCAGCATGAGTTCAATCCTCACCCCGGAGGTGACCCACATGGCGCAGCAGACCTATCCTGACCTGCCCACTACTCCCCTCAGCAGGGTACTTCACCAATTGGCCTGTTCTGCTCCCCACTCTGTCTCTGGTGAATCCTCTCACCACCCCCTGTACCTCTGGCCTGTACCACAGTTCTGTATGCATTAATAAATCTTAAAAAATAAATCTAGATTCATTAACACTAAGCAGTATAAAAAAATATTTGCAATCAGTGAAAAAGGGTGATAGAAAAATGTGGCATGGAATTCAAAGACAGATTCTTTTTGGAGCAAGCCAGAATATAACACACTATTACTCCTAATATACTCCTAACAAAGAGTGAATGTCTCAAATGAAAGCAATCTTCTCAAGCAGAGCTCTTAGATGCCTCGTCCATCACTCTCATAATTGCCCTGGCTTTCTCTACTGAACTCTGGGTAACTGTCCTCTGAAAAGGATTCCTCTGTTGCCTAATTCACAAGGTTCAAGCTCCCAGACTGACTTTTTACAGGAGTCTTCCTTATGGTCAATTCCGTGAGGAATTAATTCAGCTTAATTTTAGTATCACACAGGGAGAGTTGTGCCTCTCTAAGTAAGTTCTTTTAGAGCATCTTAAATGTGGACATTCTCTGTAGGCCCTGACGTTCACTAATTGCTTCCCAGTGGTAATCATCTTTGACGGGAAACATCTGCTGTTGCCTTTAGGGTGAGTGCTTAGTTTTGTTTTTTCTCTGTTCTCTCCCAGCACTCATCTCCCTCTTACTTATTTGGGATTGTATAGTGAGGTACTTGATATCTTTTCCATTTCCTGGTATAGACTCACATAATTCAATGAAGAATCACTAATAATTCATTTAAATTCCCATTCGTCCTGCTGAAATCGTAAACTTTGTAAGAATTCTCTTTTCATCATTGTTTTAAATAGAAACTTCAAGTGAATGGGAACCAAATTAGAGTCTTTCCTTCTTGTTATTCTGAAATCTAAGAAAAATAAACTTACTACACTGTGTAACTTCATTAACCATGGAAGCCAAATGATCAGATGCTAAAAATTAACTTTGTGTGTTATATTGTCACAGAATGGTAAATGTGGAAATAAACTATGATTACAAAATTCAGATTTTACTGGTAGTTTACAGAGTCAAATTTAAAATGGGGTAAGACTTGTAATGACTGTTATTAGTAATTT
The DNA here is from genome assembly GCF_000260355.1 of Condylura cristata. NCBI lineage: Eukaryota > Metazoa > Chordata > Mammalia > Eulipotyphla > Talpidae > Condylura > Condylura cristata. The sequence continues at coordinate 20,333,544 of NW_004567113.1, read as the reverse complement.
TGTTACTTGTTGTTAGACACCAAGAAATTTTAAAACTTTACATATATTTTATTAGTACCAAATCAGATTTCTTTAAAGGCATAAGGGAAGGTGAAGAATGCACTTTAAAAAGAGGTAGGTACATACATATAAGCCATTTTATATCTGTCATTTATCCTCTAATTTAAATCTTTTAAGTAATACTATTTTTTAAATAAACTTAGATGTACAGAATGGAATTAAACATGATCTTTGGTTCATAACACACTCCCATGATTGGTCTATAAATTGTTCCTCCTTGTTCCAATATATGAATAGATTTTAAATAATTATAGAACGGTGTATTTCTACACTCATCATGAAAACTAGAACTTTAACATAAAAAGTTTTAACTTCCTAGAACTCTCTCATCCTGTCCCTCTTCAACTTCTACTCAAGGAGAAACTATTACAATGAATCCCACGTATAACATTTGCTTGCTTTTATAAAAATAGTTTTATTTTAGAAGTATTCCTAAAATATATGTATTGTTCTTAATTTTTTTAAAGTGTACTATGTCATGTGCAATGTTCTGGAACTTATCCTTTATGAAATATATTGTAAACTATATGTACTATAAATGTAATTTTTTATTTTTGTTTTATGCCTAGATCTAGTGAACTTTATGAATCACAGGTAACAGCCACAGTTTTTATGTTTCTATGTTCTGTTTTAAGTCCATTTTCTTACTTTCCCCCCTTTCATCTTAGTATGAATAGTTTTCTGGATAAAATAAATGGATTCCATATATCAGCTGCACACATTGGTATACCACTGAACACATTAATATTAAATTCAAATGAAGCCAGACCAAGATAACGTCTGATATTAAGCTTCCATTCTGAGTGGAAAAAGAAAATTTTTAGTTTTCCTTCGAACCAAAAATTAATGAAACTAAAGTTTTACAATCATTTGATAATGATACAAAACATAATTTAAATGTATGTGAAGAATTCTAGCATGGCCAGTATAGTTTAGCTTTCTACTAAACTATTTTAAACAAAACATTGTTTCAAAAATATTTAAATATCATGGGCTTAGAGCAAAAATGAGATGTAGGTGCCAGTCAAGTCAAGCTTCTGCCTCCCTCTATGCTGGACTCTCCTGAGGGGTTCTCTGTTGTGCACAGAGTAAGGGGTGAATTTTGCAAATACTTGGAATAATGCCACATTCCTGCATATATGTCTTTTGTAGTGTTCTCCCACAATGCTTTGGCCAATGATAACACAACTGGATGCAAACATATACATGATAAAAGTAGTCATTTCCTTTTCCTCTTACAATCCCTTCACTGCCTCAAGCACAGACCAAGGGCAGCCTGTTGGAAAGACACTTGAGAAGTCACATAGACCAGGTTGTCTTAGATCAAACAAACCCAGACAATTTAATAACTGATTTCAGAACTATGAGCAAGCCTACCTGAGAACAGACAAGTCCAGCCACGGCTTCAGTGCCCACCTGAGTGCTGATGACCTGGTGAGAAAAAATAAATGGTTATTTTTAAGTTTGGGGGATATTTATGTTGCTTGTGACTTTAACATGTGTGCCCTAACAGCAATCTCTTAGGCTTATTAACCTGGCATTTTCTAGCCAGTGGTCCCTCTCTTCCTCCCTCCACTCTTATTTCTTATACAAATGCTCCAGTATTCCACAACACCCCCACCCTTGCCCCTGACTTTGAGGCTAATATTCTTCACTTATTCTTCACTTATTTTTCCTACCCACAGTTCTCTGATATTTCTGTCACAGTCTCTTACTCCTTCTCCATCTCCTAGTCAGTTCTCCCCTTGAAAGAATGCTACTGGGGCAGGGGTGGAGCAGGAGTGGGGGTGGGGGTGGAGGTGTGTGTGTGGGGGGTGGGTTGTTGCATCAAAAAGACAATGACCAGGTGGAGAAGAGGTCAAGGTCTGTGGGTCTTTCACCAGCGTGTACCACTCTATTTCAGGAAACAATAGGGTTTATTTCACAAACAGGGTAAATAAAGTCCCCAAAGCCACAAGTGGCTGGCTATCGTGGTGTCCAAAGTTCCCAAACAAAAGGTCATAATGGCACCATCCCACCAACAAGGGCCTGGAGCTCCCGGCCAGGATCCAACTCACCATAGCTTGAGGTGCTTTCAGGCAGGTCTGCCAAGATGGTGCCACAGCAATAGTCTGAAGGCTGGCACAGACAGCACCGGACAGGAGACCAGACAGCAATGGAGGCAACAGCACCCAGTGGCAGTGCTGGGTGATCAGAAGCAATTAACAGCTCTCTGAAGTGACCTGGACAGCTAGTGCTAGTCAACACTGATCACTGGAAGGCGGTGGTTCAGAAACACCAGTGTTACAGTTCTTTATCAGTTGCTGGCCCACACCAACAGTAAACTCTGTTGGTGTGAAAAAAAAAAAAAAAAATTCTTGCCCCCCCTCTACTGTGAATGTCAGTTTTCCTCTCAGAGGTTTTTTGAGTTTCTGTTCTTCCTTTGAGGTTTGCTTCTGGATACTTGTGGAAGCAGGCACAAGGCAGTTTCTCTATTGTTTCAGGTAGACAGATAAAGGAGAGTCCCATCCCAGAGCCCTCAGTATTATTATCAGGCTTTAGTGCTCTTTCTATGCCAATTATTGTGGCACAAGCTGGCAGGCTGGCAAAGCAGAGAGGTCAGGGCCCCTGAGGCTGGCAGCAACTAAGCCCCCAGTGAATCTTTCCTTTCTTGGGGCTCTCTGGCATTCATTCCTTTATAATCTCTTCCTCTCACAACTGTAGCTCGTCGGCTCATGGCTTCCCCACTGTGCCCGTCTTCACTGAGAGATGCTGCCTTCAGTCTGCCTTCAGGCTCAGGTGCGCCCACTTAGGCACGCTAACTCCACGCTCCAGGTGTCCACTGTGTCCACCATCAGCCAGGCATACCCGGCGCCCACACTTCCAAGCACAAGGTGATAGCCACGAGACTAGAGGTGAAAAACCTTACCAACTCACTTACCCTTTCAACCTCTCACCCTCCCCCTGATCCCACCTACAAGTATGAGTGGACTGTTTTCAATCCTATGGCTGATCGGATCATAGCACCAATTGGTCAGTTCATAGATGGCACCTGATCAGGCTATTCTACAATCCCATTACCAAATCCTCGGGCCTCTACGGCCTGCAGCTGCAGAGAGCCACAGTGCTGGGGCTGGCCCATGCTGCTTCCCGCATGCCTTGGGGTGATAGGTGAGGGAGACCACAGCCATCCACCATCACCGCTGGCCTCTTCCTGCAGCCTGAGCCCCAGGGGAGCCAGTGGTGGCAGGCACCCACTGCCGATTGCACTGCCCATAGTAGTTTCTAGGGCTGGGTGCAGAGGGCTGCCCCACAGGCAGCAACTCTAGCAGAGAACTCGCTATTGCTTTTCTAAAGGCTCTTACAGCTGTGGCAGTGGTTTTAGCTGGTTTCACTCCTTGCTTTTCTGCTATGTTGATAGCATATGATCACCACACCCAAATGATTAACTACCAAATCGGGTTTCTCCTTCTTTGTAGGAACAAGGGGAGAGTGTGGGAGGTTGGATTCAGTGTGAGGCAAGCACACGGAGCCTGTGCTAGCCAAGGAGCTGCAAGGCCGAGAGTCAGACGTTCTCCAAACACTGGATCCTCTTCTGTGCCAAATGAAAGCACCTCCTGTACCTGTGTGCAAGTGGTGCTGACTGTGCCCTCAGGCTCAGCACCCCATTTTTCCCTAGCACCAGGGATGCCTTTGTGAGACTGTGAGACATGACGAGCACAGGACCCTGTGGAGTGGCCTCCCTGTCACCATGGTGGTGACTGTGCCCACCAACATCTACTCACCAAAAACCAACTCAAGGCCTTCTGTGATGGAATGACGACCTCTGACCTCTGCACCCACTGCCCTGTCTTGCTTGGACATTTTGACTGTGATGAGCCCCTGCAGCTGATTCAGACAAAGCTGTGGTCTCAGCAGGTATTATAACCAAAGCAGGCATCTGTGTCTAGGCTGTGGTGGCCCAGGGTGGCTGGCACACACTGTGGCTGGTCCAGGGTCTGCCTATCCTGAAGGATGTGCCCTTCTCAGCCCTGGACTTGTTCAGCTATGAACTGGTGAAATACTAGCTTAATGGACAAATGACAGGCCACCTGTAGGCATCAGTTTTGTGGGTGGTGCCATCTCAGGGGCGGGCTCCAACCTGGTGAATACTTAGTGAACCCTGGCCCAGTGGTGGCAGAGAGCAGAGCCCCAACAAGTCCAATCTCCCTGGCTGTGGCAATAGGGATCTCAGCTGAGTCGGACACCAGGGAACTTTTTGCAGACTTCCTCCTAAGGTTCTTCAAGGCCTTCCCTCCCCTGTTATCATGACCAGCACTTGGAGTTCAGTAAAAGCTTCTTCCAGAGGCTTCACTGGGAATAGTCTCAGGACCTCAAAAGGGGCCAAGATATAAGCCAATTAATCCTGGTACTGGTGTAGCCTGCTAATACCTTTGAGTCTAAAGACAATGAACTTCAAAAAAGACTGAAGGAGTTGACCAAACCCTGAAATCCTTCAAATGCATCAAAAAGAGTGAAATATATATGTATATAGACAACCAATTTAAAATAGGTCAACTATTTCTCTCTGTACAAGTATTCTTTGCAAGTCTGTGCAATCCATATTTAATTTTAGTAATAATGACTAGTAATTTTAAAGATGTAGTCTCCCTGGAAAATTTCACCTACTTACGTTTACCGATGCTTAGGAAGTATGCTGCACGCATCACAGTACGCTACACACATCACAGCCATCCTGTCAGTCACAGTAGCTCCTTGGAATCCATCCCTGCTCAAGCTCACTTGATGATGGTCACTACCTGTGAAGTTATTTGCATATGATTGGCTTAAAACTATAGTGGGAAGCACAGAAATAATTCTAATGACTGCACCGAAATTATTGTCCTGGTGTTGCATATATCAGCAAGCTCAGGATGCTACATTTAAGAAGAGGGAAACAAGTCTTCCTACTACTGCTTCATATCCATATACCAGTATGCTGCCAAGGGAGACTTTCTTGTTGCCCCAAGGTAAGGAATTTTCTTGAGCTCTCTTTCCATAAGTCTCAAAACAATTCCATGATGCAACTACAAACAACAGACACAGTGCTGCTATCTGCATTCCCGATTTATTCCACTTTTCTCTTTTTTTGCGATAAACTTCTATCCTCATCAGTTCAAATGGGTACCTTTAGGCCACCCACTATAATAGTGTCTGTGTTTGCAATGAGATTCAGTGGTAGGTGCAATTTGAACTCACACTGGTCTAAGGCCACCCCCTTTACATTGCCTTGGGAGAGCTTTAATACGGTGTTACTGTAGACATCGCTTGTGCTCATCTTCATTCTTTCACCAAATGATCAAGTCATCATAGAAATGGATAAGCCTGAGCCCTTTCCAATATCTCATTAAATTTTTTAGTCATCACCCCTAGGGCTTGAACTGGAAGAGAAAAAGAAACTCAAATAACCTATCTCATCTCTTTCTCTAAAGAATTCTACCACACCTGCATAGTGTCTGGCACATGGGAGGTATTTAATACCCATTTGATGAATGAAGAATGTGCCAACACCTCCCTATTCATCTACAACTTCAGGCTTAAGGAATCTGAAAGAAGCTGAAATGGAAAAAAAAAAAAAAGGCAAAGAAAAAAGTGGCAAGAATGACTAATTCAAGTTGCATGTTGTCCAGAGAATTTGCAAACTCTCAGATGAAGGAAAGGATATGATAGTTGCCAAAACAAAACCAGAAAGCCATTGTTCTCGTCCCTCCCCTCCTCAAGCTCTTCATTTTCCTTGTGTAACTGATACCTGCTTTGGGGAAGAGTGGTCAACAAAATATAACCATGCCCAGCTTTACTCTTCTAATATTTCCAAATTTTTACCCCACTCTACATCTTTCAGTGTCTATTCTCAACTCAATCCACTTCACCACAGAATGCATGATGACCTCTGATATATAGTTTGCAAAATTACTTGACAGACAGAGGTAAGAAGCATCCTCTACTCGGTGATAGGAAACCCACGGGGATTACAATTGAGATGGAAAAAAAAATGTACAATGGCCCTCCCTGGTGGCGCAGCGGGTTAGAGCGCAGCACTGAGAATCTGAAGCCACTTCCGCATGAGTTCGATTCCCGCCTGTCCCGGAGGTGACCACTTGGCGAGCCAGACCTCTCCTGACCCGCCCGCTGCTCCCCTCAGCAGTGTACTTCGTCAATCTGCCTGTTCTGCTCCCCACTCTGTCTCTGGTGAAGCCTCTCACCGTCCCTGAGCCTCTGGCCTGTACCCCAGTTCTGTATGAATAAATAAATAAATCTTTAAAAAAAAATGTACAAAATGATGTAAAAATAAAATATATCAATTAAAATAAAAAGAAGAAGAAGAAGCATCCTCTTACCAGGGCCCTCCCTGGTGGTGCAATAGGTTAAAATGCAGCACTATGAAGCTATCACAGCCACTGCAGCACCAGTTCAGTCCCCGGCCAGGGAGGTGACCCACATGGCACAGCAGACTTCTCCTGAAGTCAGCAGACTTCTCCTGCCCAATGCTCCCCTCAGCATTGTGTTTCAGTAGATATGCCTGTTCTGTTTCCCACTCTCTCTAATGAATCCTCTCACCCCCCCACACACACACCTCTGGCCTGTACCCCAGTTCTTACATGCAAAAGTAAATAAATCTTAAAAAAAAAAAAAGCCTCAAAGAAATATCCTCTTACCAGAGCTCAAAAGACATATGAGAGAGTAGAATGATCTATTGTACCTTAATGCAATGTAAGTACTTAGAAATTTTGTAAAATCATTACCTAAAGACCCACAAAAGAAAAAAAAATAGAAAAAGATTAACTGGGTCTTGGAGAGGACAACAGAGCACTCAGGCCAGGGAACACCTTACTGCTTCCCATGGGAAAACCCAAGTTGCCCGTGTCAGATTTATAAAGGGGAATATACTTGACTAATTTGTGATTTCTAGTCAAGTGCTCATGAAAGCCAAATGTCTCTGGCATTTTTGTAATACATTATTATACTCCAGTGCCTGTAGCTGAAGATGATAATTTAAAGGTACCTATACTTGTTTTGCACCTATAGATTTGTATTTATAAACTAGATGTAGAGAAATCTTCATTTTCATTTTAGGAATTTAAAAAAAAATTACCATTCCTTGTGAGAACATATAAATAGACTCCAGCGAGATGGTGACAGAATGAAGACACTGATATCACCTTCTCCAGAGATTCACAACTAGTTGCAGTAGAGCAAAGCCAAAAAACCTCTGAGAGGAAAACTGACATTCACAGTAGAGGGGGGCAGAATTTTTTTTTTTTTAAAGATTTATTTTATTTGTACATACAGAACTGGGGTACAGGCCAGAGGCTCAGGGGTGATGAGAGGCTTCACCAGAGACAGAGTGGGGAGCAGAACAGGCAGATCTATGTAGTATACTGCTGAGGAGAGCAGCGGGCGGGTCAGGAGAGGTCTGCCACACCATGTGGTCACTTCCGGGGCAGGCGGAAATCGAACTCATGCAAAAGTGGCTTTAGCTTCTTAGTGCTGTGCTTTAACCCGCTGCGCCACCAGGGAGGGCCAGATATTATTTTTTAACCAACAGTGTTTATAGTATCCTGGGGCGATATAAACCACAAAAGGAAGGCGGCTGTCACGCCAAATCCCTGATGATTACTGATGCAGACATGCCAACATCAGCGACTCCTGAGGTCCGACACTACACTGGGCAAAGGAGCGGGCGGGTTTGGAGGCCCAGGGCAGAGCACACAATGGGAGAGCAGCATGGGTGTTCGCCTGTGGTGCTCAGGATGGAACAACTGGCTGCTGAATAACAGGAAGAAGCAGGTTGGGGTCCTCCCTGGTGGTGCAACAGGTTAGGACGCAGCACTGCAAGTTAACCAAAGCCACATCAGTGCGTGTTCTGTCCCAGGCCACGGAGCTGACCCACGTGGGTCGGCAGACCTCTCCTGAGCAAAATATCTGTCAAATACTAACACAGTGCTAAAACAACATGAAACACAACAACAAAGGAATAGTTGAATAAACTAAAGCTCAGTTATCTGTAGTAACAAGAGCAAACCCCAGCATCCAGCATAAGGCTCTGTGGTGGCAAAGAGGCCGAGTTGCACATGTGACCCCAGAGCAACTATAATCCATGCCCAGTGTTGAGTGTAATACTCAAAAAATTAGCTTACAGTGGAAGTAGACACCAAATATAAGAGACAATAATACTGAGGGCTGGCCTAGTGGAGGGGATTACTGGTGTACCCACCACACAAATACCGAGAGCACAGGAGGAAACTAATTTCTCAGTTTACTGGAGATGATACTACGGTGGCCTCCTGCCTGGCTGCTCTTTTTTACTTACCATACCCATTGCCATTACCAATTATCTGATAACTTCAATCGGTGCAAATATAGTGGTGTGAAAATCTACCCCTATTACAACCCATAAAAACTGAAAGTAAGGAAGCAGAAGTACAGCTCACAAATGCTGGAGAAAGAAGATCCCTGAAAAGGGTCTCAATCTAGCAGAATTGCAGGACATGACTGAAGAGTTCTAAGTAGCAGTTCCAACCATGGTATGGGATTCAAAAACACAATAAAGGATATAAAACAGCAACAAAAATGAAGATAAAGAAAATAGAAGGCATGTTTGCAATTAGAAATAGTGAAGATAAGAAACACTATTACTAAATTGAAAACACAGCCAAGGCCCTCAACAGGAGATAGACAGAAGCAATAGAGAGACTTAATAGGCTCAAAAATGTAATGCTGGAGAACACACAAATGGAACAGTACAAAGAAAACCATTAAAATAGTGTGAGAGCACTTTGGGACAACTTAAGGAGAAATAGCATCTATGTCATGGGAATCCCAGAAGGAGAAAATGTATGTAAAGAAATAATTGCTAAAAATCATCTCAACCTGGGAAATGAACCAGATGTCATGATCTAAGAGGCCCCTTGAGAGTTCCACAAAAATTAATTTCAAACACACACAAAGACATTAAAATTAAGTTGTTGAAAGACAGCATCAAGGACAGAATATTAAAGATATCAGAAGAAAAAAGGGCTAACATAGATGGAGACACCAATCAGACTGTCAGTGGACTTTTCAGTAGAAACATTACAGCCATGAAGACAGTTGGAATGACTTATTTAAGTACATAAAGCAAAAGACTTCCAGCCCAGACCTTTTGTCCAGCAAGATTAACATTCAAGGGAGAACAAAGAGTAATTTCACTGCAAGGCAAACTCTAAGTCTCCATCCAGTAGGATGTGGGGAAAAAGGAACCCTGTTACCTTGTTGGTGGAAATGTTTTCTGGTGCAATCATTATGGGAAGCAATATGATTTAGTTTTAAATACAAAAAGATGGAGATATGGTATGACTTTGCACACCATATAGCTTCATTCGAAGCATAGAACGAAAGAAAATTAAGCCACCAATATAAAAATTCATATGCTCCAAAATGTTCCTAGCAGCATTATTTAAAATTGCTAGGATATGACAGTGGCCTAAATGTCTATGGACAGATGATTAGATCAAGAAAATGTGTTATATTCACGCAATGCAGTGCAATGGAACATAAGAAAGGATGAAACGAAGTCATTTTCAACAAAATGGGGAGAGTTTGAGAGAACTATCTGTAGCAGAGTATGTCAGAATAATAAAATCAATTACTGCACAGTTACCTAACAGACCATTGGGTAATATAAAGCACTTCCTGGTCAATGGCAGTAAGTACTGGGAGGACTCTGAGGTTAGGAAGGGGAAGGTGGAAGAGGCACAAGAGGACTAGGGAAGGTGGTGAGGAAAAAAAATGTAAAAATAGTACATGAAGACCTTGGTGCATCAAAGAATCTGACCTCTAGTAAACAACTCTGTCAGGTCAATTCTACAGAGTTTCAAAAGTCAGTTCTGGGAGCCTCATTAGTGTTTGCTCCCTCCAATCAAAATTTGCATTGTGTTCTAGCTTTCAAGCACACTGACTCCTTCTCCACTGCTTGCCCAGTATAATAAAAATTCCCAATCTCATGACTCCATCTGGTCTGCTTTTCATTCCAGGTACATCTATGTTGTGGCCCTTCCATACTAACATAATAAGTCTTTCAACCCCCACTCTGCACTCTCTTCCATCCTCTACTCCCAGAGGACTGAGAAATCTGGAAAATAACAGGAAAACTCATAAAATATAATGTCAGCCTTGTGAAGACTGTTTCTGCAAATTGTCTAGTTCACCATCTCAATTTGTACTGAAAACACAAAATGTCAAGGAATAAAGTGGTTCACACTTTTGACTATATCTTTATGCTTTGAGCTAAGTTGAGTTATGTAAGCACGTGGCTACACCAATGAAACACTTCTGATGTTTGAGAACCTGATGGACTGACTACATAAATGTGAAGTGACAATTTACTAGACTGGGTGCTTCCTACTCCCAAATGAGAATGATTTATTCCACATGCTTTATCCTCATCAAGACTGATAAGAAGTTTTTAAAAGTATTAAATAATAATTAAAAATCCTAACATTTCTTGAAAATTTTCTATGTGCTTTCTATGCAAAGCACATGCCTTGCTTTTGAATCCTCATTACGACCTTATGAAATAAGTGTACTAGCACCTACCTTGAATACTCAAGAAAATTGAGGATTAGAGAGGTTAAAGGAATTGCTATAGGTCACACTGCCATCAAGTGACAGAAATAGAATCTAAGCCCTTAACCTCACTGAATTCAGAATCCATTTTACTGTTCAAGACATTGCTTATGGACTATCCAAGAAGTCTTCACTCAGAATTTTTTTACTAATGATTTACACACAAGCTTAATTTTTGGCCTAGAAAAGATTAGGAACCACAAAATAAAAGTAGGACTCTCCATCACACTAATAATAGTAATCAAATGATAGAGAGGAATTGGGGAATAGTATAGATAAGGAGATTTGGAATCCATGAAAATCCCCCATAAAATAAGAGCACAATAAAGGGAAAACTGAAAACCCATAGATAGTATTCACCACAAAACTGGAATAACTTACCCTCAAATAAGCTCAAGGAGACAAAACTTTCTGAATTGCTTCATGTGAGTATATGTGTAAGAGGACTCTAAGGGAACAGCTGTATGACATGTCATTTTTATGAGACAGAAGAACCCCAAATTAGTAAGAATATTGTGGGCGAAACCTGCACTACAATAGAAGTTTATAACAATCTGTTGCTTTGTCTAAAACAAGCAATGGATGAAGACTTACACATCCAAGAACTAATAAAGCTAACTACTATCTAAACTACAGAAAAGTTTAGTTCACCATATAATGAAAATTCTTACAATCCTGGTGTGTAAGTAGTTATGAAAATCCCTTGAGAAAGAAAATTGTGAGAAGCTCATGGAGCAAGGTTGGTAATAATATTGAGACAGAATTTATAGGGCATAACATGAGAAAAGATATAAATAACCATGACTAATGTAGTGAGTTCGATTGGGCTAAGAAGGAAACTCCTCTAGTCAATAAATGGACTAGACTTCATGTAAAATTACAAACAAACAAAAAAAGCTTTAAGTTAATACAGGTTACAAAAATAGTCAAAATAATAAGAACTTCCAGTTTTGAAGTATTAAGAAGGAGAGCAATCTAAAGAAGAAGGCATAGAACAGCACGTGCATTTTAAAAGAAAAGGAGAAATTCACATGAAGACAAAGGTTCATGGTCATTGAAATAAATAAACAGAACTCCAACAGATGTTAGCTTTTGAGCAATATTGGTTTTGATTATTAAAGGAAAAATAAAATTTGGGGCTAAAATTATTTATTAGGAGCATGAAATATCAGTTCATGTTTTCCCAATTTGCCCTCTAAGCCTAATTTGGTATATCTTGGAGAACTTTGTACTGAATTAAATATGATATATTTCAAAAATAGGTTACAATGTCATACTCTAAATATAGAAAAAATAAGATCAGCAAAGAAATTAAAAATGGTAAGAACTGGTATGAGGGTAAAAGGAAGGAAGGGAGGAAGAGGAGAGAAAGAGGGAGGAGGCAGGAAGAAGAGAGAAAGGGAAAGAAAATATTGGAATTCTGACTACATTTAAAGATGATTAAGCATTGATGACTTTTTCAAAATCCTAAATTAAATTCAGGTTTTGCGAGTGAAATTATTGACCTTCATTCCAGAGTATCATTTTCTCATGAAGTTGATCAGACCTGAGGCCTGGATAGAAGCATCTGGTTTAGTTGATGAATTAAGTCTGAGGTCATAAGCAGTCTATTATCTCTCACTTAATGGCAGCTTACAAATGGCCTATTCATAGTTGACATCTGTCAGGCAGGCTAAATTCATTCAAAACACGAGACATGCTCAGAGAATCAACTACTTATTTTAGTTCCCATGATTAGAGACTAATTAGCCATTTTGCTTGACAGTCTTCAACTCAATTCAGTGGAACAGGGTGATCTGAAGTAAATATTTTGTTGAAACATGCCATCAGGACAATTTGTATGTTTCTATATGCTCTATTCTATTTTCTTCTCTCCAGGTTTTTTGGTTCCTTACTGATAACAAGTTGGTATCCTCAGTTTTGTGTCCTCGTAACACTTCTGAACTTGGAAACATTAACTTAAAATCACATCATTCATATAAAGCAGCTTAGATTTTTAGAAGATGGCAAAATGTGCCTTCTCAATGATATACAGTATTTATACTGTACTCATCTGTGCCTGAGTGTTTCTGCATAAAGGCACATTTAAAAGGCATAAAACACGTAGTTAAAGAATTCCAGGAAATCAGGAAATCCAAATAATTAAAAGTTAAGGAGATTTCCCCTCCCCCACAACAAGTCAACATAGGAGAGTGAGAATTGGAACCTGCATCAATATTACTTAAAGCATGGCCTTCAGAGTTTATGGAGTCATCTCATGGGCTAAAGAACCCACTTCTCTTTGGAGAAATTTCATGACCAGATGTTCAGCATACAACTTCTAGTGATATATGAAAAACAATTTTTTATTTTTTTCCTTGGTTTTATAAGAATTGTTACCATTATTTCAACTTTGTGCAGTTTGTTATTAATACATTTTAAAGCAAGGTTTACAGTGCTGAATTACTTACTGATAAACTATTTTCACCATTATTTCAGCTTATGTCTAGAATTTCTATAGCCAGGAAAAGCCTAAACATTTTGAGGCTTTTCAGTGAATTGTTTTCAAAAAGAAGATCAAGAAAAGTAGATATAAATTATTAAATATAGCTGTTTCAAGAGGTCAGAAAAGGAGCTGTTGTTGTCAGATGCTGTCTGATGCAAGATTTCAAGAAGAGGACAGAGGAAAGGTCAGCTCAGACACAACCACCCTATAGTCCAAAAGAGCCCTGGAAAGGAAGCCTCATCTTTAGGGAAGATCAGCAGTGCAAATGTCTTCTGGTGTCAACCAAGTAAAGAGGGGAATTAACCTACTTGATCTGCTGGGCACTGAAAGAAATATGCTCCATATAACTTGAGTGGTTGCAACAGAGTCTTTAAGTTAGTACAAGCGAGAAAGATCCTAAAAGCCTTTTAATTCTTATGATTATGAAAAGTTACATGACATGCCCAAATTTCTTTCCCAGGCAGCCAGAAGGCCTGGAACTTTGGAATCAAAACTGGGGAGTGACATCAAGGAAGCCTCAGTGAGAACAAAGGGAAGGTTTCCAGTTTCTCATTCTTGCCCTGAACATCCAGCTAACAGTTCCCAATTCCTGTCCCCTCAGATCAGACAGCGCTCTCATGGCTCCACGTGAACCTACTGGAATAGATGATGGAAGTGACACCTTTACTAGCAAGATTAGTATACTTACCCATTCTCACATTGGAGGGGTCTTCAGAAATATCCTAAGAACATTTGACTCTCAATCCACCACAATATACATATTCATTTACACACAGAATTGTGCTTTATCCTAATATTCGAAGACCACAGCCAGGAATTGTGCAAAAAAGGTGAAAGCGAACATGAAATATGACAGCAAGAAATGAATACCTCAGTTGAAGAAAGAGTGTAAACCTATACTATCCTAAAGAAAAAGGCATGGCGTGGTACCCTCCCTGCTGCTCCTGTCACGGCAACACCAACACCTGTGGGTCTCCCAGCGTTTAGGGAAACGGTTGGTTTTTTGCCCTGTAATTGCCCACAGTGTCTGATGTTATGAAGGCCAGAAAGTTAATGAGGACTCACGGCTAGTTTGCAGTTAGAAACAACATAGAGTCCCTTGCACCAGGCAAACAACATAGAGTCCCTTGCACCAGACTGAAGCCCCAATCACCTTTATAACAAGGGTACAGAATAAAAGAGGAATGAGTCCCCAAATGGATAGTGAAATCCTTCTATAACTCCCTTCTGCCTTATTGGCCAAGAAAGGATGAAGAAAAGAAAAAAAAAAATCTCTCTGCTGGTCACCTCTGCCGGCAAGTCTGAAATTCCCTGTTAACCTGAGAAGAAATGCCAGTAGGCCAGGTCACCCTCCTCTGCACAAGGTCTCACTACGTCACTCAGCTCTTCCCCTTCTGGCTTCTTCTGGTTTAATTCAGAAAAGAAGATCAAGAATATTTTTGGTCAAATGATAAAATATAAGTGGGCAGTTTGTTTTAAAAATGTCAGTTTACATGAAGTTTATATAGCGGTCTTTGTAAGTGGAAGAGAATTTTGCCTCAAATGACACAAGGATTATAGAGAAGTGGGCAGGAGAGATTGGAAAAGCATGCATGGGCATTTTCGTCATTTCTTGTGTCCTCTTTTAGGGCAAACATTAGAACAGACACCTCTTGGACTATGGGTGAAGTTATTCCTAGACATGGGGAAATATCTGTAATTTGGGTTTTTTGTTTTTTGTTTTTTTGGTTTTTTTCTGAAAAAGAAAGAGCATTGAAATTTTACTTTCTGGCTTCATTTTTTAATACAGAAAAATAAAATAAAATCTGGAAGCATTCAAATCCTTTCCTAATACCTCTAAAATAGAAAAGCACTTTCAAGGAGTCTGGTGTATTTTCTGTTACAATGTCAGGTCACATTAGCTCAAAATTTAAATATAAGAGGAGACACAGCAGGTCACATTTGCTCAGACTTACTCTAAGCAATATTTACTAAAAATGAAAATTCCCAGAAATGTTACTAATTACAACTTTTGAAATAAATTAGTAGGAATTCCTACATTTATAGTGCTAATTATCATTCACCAGCAAAGACCTTGACTAGTTTTCAAGTTGTATAATTGTGTTTTCCATATGAATAGTACTTTATACTTTTCTTCAAAGCACTTTAATATATAAATAGAATCACAATAATCTTTCAAGCAGGTTGAGCAGTTATTACGCCATTTCTCCGGTGGGTCAATAGAAAGCTGATGAAGATGTTAGGATCTTCCCATGTCTTTCTCATTCTGCTCCTGGGGCCAGTGAATTGGCTGTGCTAAGCAGAGACATGTGCTCCTCTCAGAACTGGCAACCTATAGTACCTGCCCACATGCCATTAGAAAAGCATGTGAGTGATCTCACGGCCAAGGATCAGGAAATACAATTCAATATTAATGAGTCATTCAATATACCACATGCTTAATCTCATCTTCTAATAGTATATTCTGTTGCAACACCCTCTATTCAAACTAGGATTTTGATTTTCCTTAGTTATACAAATACCATCCCAAACTCAAAATTTGGACAATCACACACAAAAAAGCTACTAGACACTCTTATATTATATATAAAAAGTAACTCAAAATGGAATAAAGATTTAGATGAAAAGCTGGAAAACCAAAGCATCTACATAGGAAAACATAGGCAAAACACTCCTGACATTATTGGTTTCAGAGTTGTCTTTGGGGACTTAATGCCAATGACAAGGAAAACATCAAAAAGAATAAACAAATGGGACTACATCAAAATAAAAAGCTTCTGTGTTTTGAAAAACACTATCATTAAAAGGGGGAAAAAAAGTCCTGTTGGGAGAAAATATCTGTGTAATATACCCAATAGGGCAAGCAATACAAAGTACTCATACAACTCAACAAAAGAAACATCAAAAAATGAGCAAGAGAGCTAAATAGACATTTCCCCAAAGAAAACAGATAGACAAGAGACATATAAAAAATTTCTGTTATGGCCCTCCCTGGTGGCGCAGGGGGTTAAAGCACAGCACTGAGAATCTAAAGCCGCTTCCTCATGAGTTCGATTCCCGCCTGTCCCGGAGGTGACCACATGGTGGGCAGACCTCTCCTGACCTGCCCACTGCTCCCCTCAGGAGTGTACTTCCTCGATCTGCCTGTTCTGCTCCCCACTCTGTTTCTGGTGAAGCCTCTCACCGCCCCTGAGCCTCTGGCCTGTACCCCAGTTCTGTATGCACAAATAAATAAATCTTAAAAAAAAAAATTTGTTATAAAAAAATCACTTATCATCAGGGTAATACAAATCAAAAGTGCAATAGATACCATCTCACATCTATGAGATTGGTCTCTATATATGTATATATGTGTGTATATATATATATATATCTGTGTGTGTATATATATATATATTTATACATACATATGTGTGTATATATATGCGTGTGTGTGTGTATATATATATATATATATATATATATAACAGAAACAGTGAATGTTGGTGAGCCATGGAAAAAGGGCACCCTCTTGCACTGCTGATGGGAACATAGGCTGTATGAAAAGCAGTGTAGCAGTTCCTCGAAATATTAAAAGTAGATTCACTACATGGCCCAGCAATTTCACTTACAGGTATCTATCTGAAGAATAGGAAATCACTAATCAAAGGAATATATGCACTATGTTCACTGTAGTATTATTTACACTAGCCAAGTTATGGAAACAACCTAAGTTACCAATGACAGAACAGTGGATTAAGAAGATTTAGTATACAAACAAGGAAATACTACTCAGCTGTAACAAAAGATGAACTCTTTCCAGTAGTGACAACGTAGATAGACCTGGTGGGGATTATGTTCAGTGACATAGGTCAGAAGGAGAAAGACAAATACCAGACGGCTCCAATCATACATAAAATATCAAGAAATAAAACAAAAGAACTAACAAGATGAAACGAAACAAGTCCTAGAAATATAACTGCAAAACTGAGAAAATTAGGGTTGGATGGGAGGAGGGTGGATGGAACAAAGGGGGCGCTGTAATCTCTGGTAAAGGCCTTTGGGTGCTTTGACAGTGGGTGTGCTGTGCTGACATACATCTGAGGAGGTATGAACCTATTCCCCCAACTGTTATACAGTGTAATAAACCACTGTTATCTCAATTTTAAACAACAACCAATCAATCAATAAGGTCACCCCAAGGTCAGGGTGCTGATTTTACTGTTCTCTCTCCCCTTCTGGGAGTGGGCTTTCCCTATATTCCATGACTTACTCTCTCATTGCATGTACCTGTCTCTCAAGTGGAAATTCTTTAGGAAGTCTGATGGCCATGTCTAAAACAATTAGCACCCCCACCAAAAGTTGGCACACCACCATTTTCCATTCTGTTATCTTGCTTTTCTTTCTGTAACTGGTTTTTTTTTTTTTGAGGTAATATTATTTTACATCAACATTCAAATATATACAGCACTGTATATGTTTTAGGGAAATAACTTCATAACTTTTCAGATCTATGTTATCCACCACCAAAGCACACATAATCATCCATCATAGTCCTGTGGGCTCTAGAAATAGTATCCAAAACATTATTAAAAATTGCATGTATTTGATTATGGGTCTCCATTACTCTAGTTCTAGTTCCTCAAAGGATCCTTTTTGTCTGTCTACCACTTCTCACAGCTCCTATGGTAGTGTATTCCATAGGAGCTTATCTACAAATGTTAGTCATTACTAAAAGAGTCAGAAACAGTGCACTCAAAAGTGAGCATGTGCAAATCAAAACTGAGATATCATCATACACCAATGAAAGTGGTCCATATTAAATGCAAAGTACAAAAAGTACTGGTGAAACTGTAGAGAAAAGGAACATTCTTACATTGTTGGAGTACAGGCTGGTTGAGCCACTTGGGAAGAAGTATGGTGGTTCCTCCAAAGACTGAAATGGACCTGCCATACAAACCAGCAATTCCATTCTCAGGAATCTCCCTACAACCGCAAAAAACATTAATTCAAAGGGAAACATGCGCTCCTATATTTATTACCACACTATTTAAAATAGCCAAATAGCCCCAAATAAATGAGTGGATCAAGAAGATGCAGTATATGTCCACAGTGAAATACTACTCAGTAATCAAAAAAGATTAAGTCATGTTGCCATTTGCTGCAACATGAATAGAGCTGGAAGGGATCATTCTAGGTGAAACAGGTGAGGAAAAAGATGCATACCATGTAGTTTCACTTATATGTGGAATATAGAGAAACCAAAGTAGGGTCAGAAAAAAAAAAAAGAAACTGCAGTACAAACCCTTGAAAGCTGATCATAAATTGAGACATCCAGAAAAGAAGGAGGAAGGGGTGGGGGAGAAATGGAATTGGGCATGGACTACGGTGGAGGACAGTCGGTGCATTGGTGCTGGGAGGCCGACAGTGACCACACCTAAGACTGTAAAAGAATAGTAGTTCAAAGTAATAGTAGTTCAAAAGTAATTGGAAGGCAAAAACATATAAAACTAATACTCTATCAGGACAATTTAATTTTTTTAATAAATTTTAAGGGCTACTAAAACTTAAAATGGTCAAAAATAATTTTTTTAATGAAAAGCAACCTTTTAAAAATTCTTTTTGTATATATTTTTTAAAGATTTATTTGTTCATGCATACAGAACTGGGGTACAGGCCAGGGGCTCAGGGGCGGCGAGAGGCTTCACCAGAGACAGAGTGGGGAGCAGAACAGGCAGATCGAGGAAGTACACTGCTGAGGGGAGTAGCGGGCGGGTCAGGAGAGGTCTGCCTCGCCATGTGGATCTCCTCTGGGGCAGGCGGGGATCAAACTCATGCTGAAGTGGCTTTAGCTTCTTAGTGCTGTGCTTTAACCCTTTGTGCCACCAGGGGGCCCCTATTTTTGTATATTTTTAATTTATATATATATGTATTACATCATTCTTCATTTTTGTGCAATGTGTTCTTTCTCCTCTCAGGTGTAGTCCCTGTATAATTCCCACCCCAACTCACCTGTGCACCATCACCATAGTCCCTTGTGCTCTTCCCACCCTTGTTTTGATCCCTCTCCCTCCCCAACCCCTTCAGAATGTCTCTGATATATAGTTTCTTGTTAATTTTTTTTTATAGAAAATAAATTTTTTTTTAAATTAAGTGAAACTGTGTATCCCTGTGTCTGGTCTTTAAGACCAGAAGTTCCTCTGTAAATTTTCCAGGGAGATGAAGATGGATTCCAGGCCCTAGAAAGAATTCTATTTCCAATGAGTTCCTTATTACATATTTGGTCATTGAATGGGGGAAGCCTGCATTTTAGATTGAGAAAGCACAAATACATATATATGCCACAGAGCAACTTCAGGACATACTGTTAAGCAAATACCACAAAAGAAAGGTCTCTCAGGCCTGACAATAAAAAAGGTTCTTCATTTAGCTGGTAATTCTCCAGACACATTACCACTATCTTACATTTCTCCCTCACTTGACAGAATTGAAAGAAAGAAAGGAGATGTGAATTCTACCTGGATCCAGCAAAGGCCTCAAACAGCATAACTCAGAGATTGGTGCCCTCTCCAGGGAGGTACTTTTGGATTCTGAGAAGTATGCAGGCTGTCAGCTTCTCCAGATCACACTAATAGGCCTCACAAGACCATGTTTGGCTTCAAGGAGGCCATTAATGAAGTTCAGATTGAACCTGTGCAGTTTTAGTTCTACAATGCTTCCTTAAAATTTTACAGGGAGCTTAGCTCTTAAGACATTTTCAATAATGGGAGCCAAGCTTTTGTTTGAAAACATAATGTGATCTCTGTAATAATAATAATGGCAATGGACATAGAAATAATAAAAGCAATTGGAAGGCCAAAATATATGAAACTACATAGCCTATCAGGATAATTAAATTTTTTTATAAATTTTAAGGGCTACTAAAACTCAAAGTGATCAATGTTCATGGAATGTGCTGCATATTCTCTGTGGTATTTTTTTTCCTTGGGAATTAGATGGAAGAAACGGCAGAATGATGCTGAAACTTTCCATCCCAGTTTCTTCTTCTGATTCAGCAGAGTTTTTTTCAAAAGCCCCAAGCTCCAACAAAAATACCCATGCCAGTATATTCTTCAAGGAAAAAGAATGTCCTACTTTGTCTTCATGACCCCACGTGCATGTGGAAAGATCCAGAAAGAATATATGGGCCAAAGCATTGGGAGAAAGAAACTGCCCTCCCTTTCCTTCTCGCGTTCTTGTTTTCTCTAAAACATACTTCATCCACACGGGACAAATGTGGAATAGAGCCATGAACATACATGTCTTACCTACATTTTTTTCATTTTTGGTTTTGAGAACTTGAATAGTTAGGGCTGCATGGTAGGGGTGCATTGAAATGTAGGAATAAAAAAAAAAAGAATACCAGAAACTCATCAAGTCACTCTCCCAAATAAAAGCTATGCTGAGTTATATACAATGGCTCAGAATTTGAAATCAAGAGAGAAAATGTTCTGACTATGCTGTGTTTTGGATTTTGCTGAATCCAAAATAATTTTCCAAATATTTTGCTGCACTGTTTACAATAGCCAGGGTATGGAAACAATGATGGCTGAATGGATAAAGATGTGTCTATATACACAATGGCATACGATTCAACTACAAAAATAGATGAAATCTTGCCATTTGTGACCACATAGATGGAATTGCGGGGGAGTATGCCAAGCAGAGTCAGCCAGGAGGAGAAAAACAATACCCAAATACAATGACTTCACAAAGAAACAGACAAAATTAAACCAAAACATGCCACAGAAATTGCGAGTAGGATTAAAGGGTGGGGAGAGTAAGGGATGAAGGGGAAAGCGACCGTGATCCTCTGTGGTGGAGAGAGCTATGGGTGTTGGTGTTTTAACAGACTTGGGCTATCTACCCCATGCTGGATCCTTGCCTTTACTTACGCAAGACCAAATTTAATTTCTAGAACCTTGCTTTCCTTATCTGCCCCACAGAGCTGTAAGAGATCAATTGTCATGTGGTGTATAAATTCTTGTATTTTTTATTATCATTGTAACTTTCACATGAAATTTAAACTTTAAGGACTTGATTATCTGTTCGTACTAGTCTTAAGATTTTAACTTTGTACTATCCAGTCAACTTTCTTAACAGTCCTTAAAAGTTGCCATTTTCCTGTGTGAAGATCTTCAAAAGATGAATGATATGCACTTTCAGCAAATAATCTTCCTTCCCTAAGTTCTGTCATTCAGAACTTGCTGCAGACATTCTAAATTGCCACAGCCAGACAAGAATGGAGTATGTAATTCAGTGCTATATAATACTACTCACTATTCATTATTACTTATATATCTTTTATCGGCCATCTAATTACATTTGCTTTACGTTATCTGCTAGCCTCCCACTGAGTTCCACCACATCCCCTAAGCCTATTCTTTCGTTTTCTTTGTCATTCTAGGTCCAGTTCCATGCCCCACAATTTTGGGACTTCTAACTACCCAGGTTATGTGGACTACAACTTGAGTGCAATAGCTTGGGACTTCTCTGTCTGCCGACCTTGCACTATCACCCAGCACTCTATGGCTCTTGTTCATGCTCTGTTGTCCCACTAGACTAGACTTGACTTTGAACACAAGTTCAAAGATAAACTTATTAGGACTTTTTAAAAAAAGTTTCATTTATGCACACAGAACTGGAGTACAGGCTGGAGGTGCAATTCTGAGGGGAGCAGCAGGAGAGGCGTCACACCATGTGGGTCACCTCACTGGCCAGGGATCAAACTCATGCCTGCAGCTGCTTTGGAGAGCTTCATAGAGCTGTGCTTTAACCTGTTGTGCCACCAGGGAGAGCCCTTAGTAGGACTTTTTATAGGGTAACAGCAGAATATTAAACCAATGGGGAAAGGTAGGAAAACTTTCCTGAGAACAGAACTCTCTGTGATCACATAGCTTGCAGACTTGGTGCCTGAAATTTATATAACTTTTTTAAATCAGGAAAGTAAAAATGTTCCTGGAAGTGTGTTTGGGCCCTATTGCCTGTTACTATCAGGCTCTGGTCTCTTGCTACAAGAACTCTTGCTATTAGAGAAGGATTATTTTCCCTCCTCTTCTTTTCATTGTATTGTTCTATTAAATTATAAGCTTCATTCAGGCAATCTTTACCACTTATAGTTTTCTTTCACTTCTCACAGCTCATAGGCACAAGCCAGTGTTTGACATTTGATGACTAGTGACACTGAAAAATGTTGAGAGACGATGGAAGAAGGGTTATCAGTGTACAATAGATTTCACAAAACTTTAGAAAATGGGGAGCAGTTGGAAAAGTGATAACTAATGCAGCACCTTAGAGAAGCTGTTGTTAAATGCCTGTAGAGAAACTTCAGAAAAATTGAATGTAACCTGTCCTGCAGAACACAGACAGAACACTAGTCATGGCAATGGTAATCATGTGATCAGAGGAAGAGCTGAAAATGTGGGCTTCACTGAAAGCCTTCGTAAGGTCATCCCAACCCATGTCCACACCACTGTACCCCATTTCAGATGGAACAGGTAAAAAGACAGTAGTCAGGAATCTCTTTTTTTTTTAAGATTTATTTATTTATGCATACAGAACTGGGGTACAGGCCAGAGGTGCGGGGGTGGTGAGAAGATTCACCAGAGACAGAATGGGGATCAGAACAGGCCGACTGACAAAGTACACTGCTGAGGGGAGCAGCAGGGGGGTCAAGAGAGGTCTGCCATGCCATGTGGGTCACTTCCAGGGCTGGGGATCGAAATCATGCTGAAGTGGATTTAGGTTCTTAGTGCTGTGCTTTAACCCGCTGCGCCACCAGGGAGGGCCTCAAAGTATTGTTTTTTTAACTTCAATCTTCTGCCTACAATAGCATTCAGCACAGTGTGGATGAAAGAAAACTAATAGTTGAGCAGTAGAAACTGCTTCTTGCTGTATAGAGCCAGTAATTTGGGGCCATACTGGAGTAAAATTTTACCCTAACTTAAAATATGACTGACTGTTACAGGGTTGTAATCACAATTGTTTATATCCTGGAATCATAACAATTTGAAATTTTAATGTCTTCAACCTTTTGGAGACAAAGGAAACTAAGTAATTCAGGAGACAAACGCTGAAGATCAAAAGAATCTGAAAACTGTTTAGGAGCAAAGAAATAGGGTCTTGGTTGAAGTTTACTAGCTTGTCATGGGACACTTCAAACATGAAGTTATGTTTGAAACATGAAGGTTTTTCTTCAGATGAGTGGAGTTTTTAATTAATGTTTGTGTGCGTCTCCTCCTCTGGGCCCCCCCTTCTTCTGCATTCTTAATTCCTAGCCAACCTTGGAGCTCAGCTCAAGGTTGGCTTTGCTTTATCTGTGAAAATATATCTCAAAGAGAAAAATGGGTAACTTTTTTTTCTTCCCTGTAATTTAGTGCTGAAATCAATTTAACCATTTGTCCTTGGTTTCACTTGCCAGTTCCATGTGCTAGGACACAGCAAGACCACATCTGCTCTGACCCAGGATGATATGGATAGGACCCTGATGAATGCTCACCTTGAATTGAATTTTGCAGCTTCCACAACTGTGTAAAACAAAATTCTGTTGCTTACAGGTTACTCATGGTATTTGTCATAGAAGCATGAGTGCACTGAGCCAAAGCAATTTGCTCCTGAAGAAGGAAAAGGTACAGAGTTCAGAAGGCTTATTTCGAAAAAGTATTTTTCTTTTTTTAAGATTTATTTATTTGTACATACAGAACTGGGGTACAGGCCAGAGGCTCAGGGGTGGTGAGAGGCTTCACCAGAGACAGAGCGGGGAGCAGAACAGGCAGATCTACAAAGTACACTGCTGAGGGGAGCAGCGGGCGGGTCAGGAGAGGTCTGCCACACCATGTGGTCACCTCCGGGGCAGGCGGGGATCGAACTCATGCGGAAGCGGCTTTAGATTCTCAGGGCTGTGCTTTAACCTGCTGCGCCACCAGGGAGGGCCGAAAGTATTGTTTTTTAACTTTATTCTTCTGCCTATAAATGACATTCAGTACAGCATGGATGAAAGAAAACTGATATTCATACAGCCTAGGTAATATTGCTGATTATAACTAATGAGATTTCTCTTTTATATGAATCAGGATAGGAGAGAGAGAAAACTTAAACATTACTTGAATATGAGAAAGGCAGAATCTGATTTCAATAAACATATATTGAACTGAGTTGAATGTGAAGAAATGTCCTTGCAATGATTTATTCTAAAATATAAAGAAAGCAGTAGTAAGAATAGCAGAAGATTTCTACCTTATTTAATACTTGTCTTTTCCCCCTTCATTACATATTATTTCTTTGAGCCCTAAACATTCTTAACTTCTTAATAACAAAGGTATTAGAAACTTTAAAACTCATCATTTAGAAGTGAGCAAAAACATAGTATTAGATATTTGTTATTTTTGGAAATTTATTTTTCTCTATGGCAAAAAATTGCAAATTTGTTAACAAAAATCTCCATCTGTGTTTTCTATTAACTATGTAACTCCACAATACACATTTAATGAGACAATTCTCAAGGAAGTGCTTGTGAAATACTGCCTAATGTGTTGGTTCCTTTTTTGATGTAGAACACATTTAAAATGTACTTAAATAATTCTAAAACAGTCTTTTGTCTATTTTACATGTTTTTAAAATCCACTATTAAAAAGTCAGAAAACAAAATTTTTCTAAAGTTTTACACAATCTTACTATATATTCTAGACAATATTCTTAACTTTTGCTGTCATATATTTTCATATCTAATAGATATTTGATGATGTATGAATAAAATATAAATATATTATTTCTAAAAAAATGAAGCCATATTCTTTGTAACCATTTTTTATGTGCCAAGATTTCTACCATCATTTGTAACTGAATGATAGATACCATTATATGGTTAAATGTTATTGTTATTCAGTCAATAACTTAATATTGAGTGAACATTTTGTCTCTAATTTCTAACTATTAGAAACATCAGAATATGCCTACTTATATATACATCTTTGATTATATGCATTTTTATTCCTAAATTTAAATTTTCTACATTACCTAGAATGAAATGGTTGGATCAAAATATCTGAACATTTTGGATATTTACCCTTGGGAAAGTTTAGTCTAGGTTAATATCCCACTAATAATTATTAAAATTCCATTTCATTCACATGAATTTGGTTTTACAATACCAAATATCTTTTTTTTTTTAAATCTGGTTAAAATATGTAACTTGTATTTCTTCAATTATTGCTAAATTTGAGCTGATTTTTAGAGTTCCTAGGGTTCCTTTGGTGAATTATCTGCTCATAGTCATTTTTATTATTAGGGTGTGAAAAACTTTGAAGTCAGTTCCAACTTTCTATTACGGATAACATTTCAATTTCTTGTAACTGTGGACTTTGAACCATGCTTGGCAAGCTGTTATGAACATTCAAATCTAGAAGTTTCACTCATGTATTGCATTCGTAAGACTTGACAATGATAACCTTCTTTCTTAGCTTCATGACTTTGTTAGTTTTGCAATAACAGTACAAAAATATGTTGAAATGTTATCATGTTCTAGAAACCAAAGCAAGGAGACAAGTCTACTGAAGAATAAAACGATGACTTAACAGCCTCCAAAAGCTGGAGAAGGCAAAGAATGGAAAATCCTCTAGTACATGTGGAGGGATTGTGGTCCTTCAGTTCAGCCTTCTGGTCTCCAGGACTGTGGTGAATAGATTTGTATTGTTTTAATCGATCCAGTCTGGCAAAATCTGAGCCAAAATGCATAGTATTGAATGTACTATTAGGAGTAAAGATTTTGTAGTCCAACTATCTAAATTCAGGTTCCAAATTGACTTAGGATAGCTTTGTTGATATTTCTGACTCTCAGTCTTCTCATCTAAGAAAAGAGGGTAACAATTGTATCTACAACATAGAGATTATTATAAAGATTAAGTCAATTAATTTGCTTAGACTGTTTAGATCTTCCTAATAATCTGGTACATAACTGTAATTGAATAAATCTTGGCATTATATAATAAATATTTATATACTTGTGAATGATTTAATATATCCTGAATGGATTTGCTAGGACTGGCATATCAATTTGGTCTGTATACCTATGTACCACCAACTGAGTAGCTTAAACAACAAAAATTTATTGCCTAAGAGTTAGAAGACAAAGTCTGAAATGAAAGGTTTTTAATGTGTTAGTTGCATTTCAGAGCTGAGAGGGAGATGCTTGCTCTGAGTCTTTCCCTGGTTTCTAGATGACCATCACCTTCCTATGCCTCTTCATGTGGTTATTCCTCTCTATCTATCTCTGGCTCCAATTTCCCTTTTTATAAGAACACTGTAGGACTGGATGTGAACCACTCTAAACACCTCATTTTTAATACCTTATTGATTACCCTTGTAAAACTCTATCCCTAAATTATATCAAATTTGAGGTCTGGGTATTAGGACTCCAACATATCATTTAGAAGGGGGCGGGGCACAATACTATGCTGATATATGTGTTGACTTTTATTGCCTTATCTCCTTATGGAAGCAGAAAGTGTTAGATTGATATTTGAAGAACAGAAGGTTTGAACTAAAAAAAAAAGTTTGTTTTTGTGGAAAGACAATGAAGCAATTGTAAAAAGATTGAATAAAATTTAGGTGAATGAAAATGGAATCAAATAAGTTTGCTATAAACTTATTCACTTATATTTACATTTTTAGAGAGAAATAACAAAAAAGATCCTTATAATTAAATTTCCCTTCAATATTTCTTTAAAAAATAGTTTATTAGCTACAAGAAGCCAGTAATTCTAGAAACATAAATTTTATATTTATTTATTTTAAGATTTATTTATTCATATAGAACTAGGGTACAGGCCAGAGATGCGGAGGGTGAGAGGATTCACCAAGGACGGAGAGGGAAGCAGAACAGGCAGATCGAGGAAGCACACTGCTAAGGGGAGCAGCGGACGGTTCAGGAGAGGTCTGCCGGGCCATGTGGATCTCTTCCGGGGCAGACGGGCATCTAACTCATGCAGAAGTGGCTTTAGCTTTTTAGTGCTGTGCTTTAACCTACTGCGCCACCAGGGAGGGCTGAAACATAAATTTTAATTAAAATTTATTTTTCATTTACTAAATCCTGTAAGTTATGTGAAACAAATCAGATAGCTCATCTGTTTGTTTGCACTTACTATGAAAAAGGATATATTGCAAACTGATAAAAAAAAAATAGCCATTTCCAGTTAGCAAATAGCCATTTCCAATAAGAAGTTAGTCATTTCTAATTAGTATGATCTATAAGGCACATATAGGCCTATTTCTGGAAAATACAGATATGGTAAAATATTCTCTGTCAAACCCAAGTTGAAAAATACTCTTGTTCATTCCCAGAAAAGTGGAGGGAAATATTACATTTATTGATATGAAGCATTTAGGAGAAATAATTCACTGTTAAGGGATAAATCAGACATGCTACTGGATACTTAAACAGTCATTTTCCCCCTTTAACCTCATTCGGCTCCTTGACACTTGTATTAATTTATATTCACAACATAGTTGAGACAAATAAGAAAATGTTCTGATCCTTACATAGTATTTCCTTCAACTAACATATTTTTACAGAGTAATTCTTACTGAAACAGCCAAAATTCCAAACGTTAAGACTGTGAATATCAACATCTATTCTTTTTTTTTTTTTTTAATTTATTTATTCATACAGAACTGGGGTACAGGCCAGAGATGCGGAGGGTGAGAGGATTCACCAGAGACAGAGTGGGGAGCAGAACAGGCAGATCGACGAAGTACACTGCTGAGGGGAGCAGCGGGCGGGTCAGGAGAGGTCTGCCACGCCATGTGGTCTCCTCCGGGGCAGGCGGGGATCAAACTCATGTGGAAGCGGCTTTAAATTCTCAGTGCTGTGCTTTAACCCGCTGCGCCACCAGGGAGGGCCCAACATCTATTCTTTTAACAAATATTTACTATTAAATTCTATTTGAGCTCCCCATGTAATAAAAGACTGCAAAAATTTCCTTTATTGACACTTAAATAAAATGCTGATTTTGTGAGATTTTGGTAGACCATCCAGCCTAAATGTTTTTTTTTTTAATAAATTAATATAGCATGTTAATTGGTTTTCTTGCTGAAGGAACAGAAAGCACACAAAGGGAAAATGAAGGCATCTGAGGCTTACGAGCCTGGAGCTGTAGATACTCCTTCCTGGTTTGTTTAGTTTTTGTTTTTGCCTTTCTCCAGTCTCTGGGGTCTAAGTAGTAGAATTGCTCTCATTAGAAATCTTGTTCTTTCAAAGCTATACTCACTGGTCAGCATCAGAGAAGTTATTTGTTGAATTATTATGTGTTCTAAAATTTTTCAGGATTTATTGAATTCATTTTTTTTTAAAGTCAATACAGGCTCAGCTCAAATATGCAAAACTAAAATACTTTTTTGGGCCCTCCCTGGTGGCGCAGCGGGTTAAAGCACAGCACTGAGAAGCTAAAGCCACTTCCACATGAGTTTGATTCCCGCCTGCCCCGGAGGAGACCACATGGCGTGGCAGACCTCTCCTGACCCGCCCGCTGCTCCCCTCAGCAGTGTACTTCGTTGATCTGCCTGTTCTGCTCCCCAATCTGTCTCTGGTGAAGCCTCTCGTCGCCTAAAATACTTTTATATGTATACACCAGGGAGAACAAAAATAGTATATATCTCAATTGAAGAAATATTTTGGATAAATACCTCACTGTATATAAAAGCAGGAAAATGTTGGTTGAAAATAATTTAGCTGGTTGAACTGGCTAAGCTTAGTAGAAAGAGTCGATAGATTCATGGAATGAAGTCTTGCAAAGACTCTTGCAAGAAGTCTTTGATGATAATACACAGGATTTTTTTCCTCTAAGCCTTGTTTTGGTTAACTTTTTTAAGTAGCTTTCCTGAGGTTATAGATAACATGTAACTGAAACTTGAAGATAGCAAAGTAGTTAAAAAACATAGACAGTAATGGAAACAAAAAACAGTCAAAAACATACATCAAGTTAGAAGAATGGTACAAGTGAAATCAAGTAAAATAAGTGGTAAAAGCCGTAGTTTGGATCAAGAAATCAACTAGCCAATTCTAAAATAATACAATAACTACAGTTAAAACAAAATTTGAAGATTTATAGCTAAATTATAACAAAGTATGTATAGTTCTCTGTAAATTAGAAAAGATGTATACAAATTTGCTATTGTATGGGTAAGTAAATGAGCAATCTTACTGCATTACTAACATAATATTATGCAAAATAAGGATCATACTAACATTTTATTTTTTTCTGATTGAAACATCTCTGCAGTACTGGGTGTGGTTTTAGGTACCACCCTTCAGAAATATGTTAGTGACTGGAACATATGTAAACATCAGAGTCTCTGGTCATATGTGGACGTAACACCACGTCATAAAGAATAGTTGATGAGACTCCATTTCTAATTCTTGGAAGTCAACACTCCGAATCAAAAACTAATCAAAAAACTGAACAGACTGGGGGAAAAAAGGAAGCTCTTTTTAGACTCAAAAGACAAAAAGCAAACTACCACTCTCAAGACTGGAGAAACAGGCAAATACAAGTCATAGATATGTCTTATCTGAGCAGAGACTCATGAACAGAAAACATCTCAGAAAGCAGTGATGGGGGCAGGAAAACCTGAACTGTAGTATATAAATTGCTCTTGGCCTAGTGAACAACTGAGATTTAAAAATTCCATTAGGATCTAGTCAAATTGTGAGACCTCCAGGAATTCAGCCAGCTTCCCATAGTAAATCCCCAGATTTCTGGTAAGTAGTAGGAGGGGCAGGAAGAGAAATCACTTTGAAATACACCAGAAAACTGTTCTTAACGAGACTTGCCCTCCAGTGAAACTAGTTAACCAGAATTTAAACTGCTGGGATATTACCAGAATTTTATTGGCGTAGGGAAGGGAAATACAGAATTTGAATCCACTTTAGCCATCCATTTGCATCTCAGAAAAGGAGAAAAGCAGTTAAAAGCACAAGTGAAGTTAACGGACTAGAAGCGAGGGCAAACTAAAATACTAAAACTTAGTGATAGAAACATTGAAATCTTCCCCACCTCCATAGCTCATCACCACCTTTTTACTGTTTACAGCAGTTCTACTTACACATTATATCATGTTTTAGAATTTGAAAAACATTATAAGCTGTATCAAAGGAGACAGGGCTTAAAGAGACAAATATCTTAACAGGACATGATAGGGGTATTATGACTATACATATTAAATAAGTCATAAGCTAAGTGTTCTCATGGATAAAATAGATAGCAGAATAAACAATGCAAACAGAGAGATAGGAATCCTAAAGAAGCAAAAAGAAATCTATGAAAAAAAGTAGCAAAAATGAACAATAAATTTCATGGCTTTATTAGTAGACTGGACATAACTGAGGGAAGAATCCTTGAACTACAGGATACATCAACAAACAGAATCTGAAAAAAACAAAAAGCAAAAAGATTAAAGACTGAAAGAGAAAAACCAGAATATCCAAAGGCTGAAATAGCAATAATCTTCTCAATCTCTTCTTTGTATTTCTTTTCCATATCAGCTTTGTTCAAAATTTGTGACCCTTTTGTTGAGCCTTTTGGTCTCCAGAACTGTGGTGAAGAAATTCTGATTGTTTTAATTGACCCAATCTCTGGTAATTTGTTATAACAACCCCATCATGTGTTCCAAATATATTTTTATTTGCCTATAAAGTAATTTTTATAATTATCATACTCATATCCTTAAAACAAGGAAATCAAATATACCCAAGGATGTGTAAAAGAAAGACACTGGTAACCAACACAACAAATGTAACCAGTAGTACATATTTAAAGATATGTGATCCTCTTCTTTAAATTGTAAACAGTGCTGGAAACTAATGTTGCCTCAATTAAAAAAAAAATCTGAATATTAGTTAACCCTGGTTGGGGTAGGAGTGACATTGGTATTTAAATCACACTCTGGTTTTTCTGGAGTTTTCCAAGATTTCCACAAAATATATGTTCTTTTTATCTTATTTTCTAAAAAATTTGCCACGGTGAGGAATATAGAAACAAAAGGTTAAATGAGAATGTGTCAACTCACAAAATAGGAAGGTCAAGATTCCTCCTGAAATACACTTAATGGGTAATATCTGAACTAGAAGAAAACTCAAAATACCTGGTTTCTGATCCAATGTTCTCTTTACTGTTATTTCCAAGCAATCAAAAACAGTCATCATAGGACCCCCAAAACAATATAGAAAGACTTGAGAAAATAGTAACAAGCAGTCATTGTGGGAGGAAAGTTCTGTTCTAGCTGGTTAAGTACTGACTTCCATTATTTCAATAATCAATACTTAAGGACTTTAATCAAGCCACCACTGCAGTGACTTTAGTTAGACAAGGAAGACAGGCAACAATTTTGACCTGACGAATCTATGCAAATCCATTTATGGAAAAATGAAAAGGTAAATGCTACTTTATAACCTATTGAATCAGAACTTCAGGGCCCTCCCTGGTTGCCCAATAGATTAAAGTACAGCACTGAGAAGCTAGTAGCTGCTGCTTCACCAAAAGTACCCTGAGTTCGATCCTTGGCCAGGGAGGTGACCCACATGGCTCAGCAGACCTCTCCTCTCTCCTGCTGCTCCCCTCCGCAGTTTACTTGGTCAATCTGCCTGTTCTGCTCCCCACTCTGTCTCTGGTGAAGCTTCTCACCGCCCCTGCACCACCCCTTGCCTATATCCCAGTTCTGTGTGCATAAATAAGTAAATCTTTTTTAAAAAAATGAATCAGAACTTCACCTACTGTTATTATCTAAACCATTCTTAACACATCAGAGCAACTGCTCTATGTCCTCAAACTCTCTACTTTGGATGTCATACAGTGCATTATAATGGTAGTCAGTTGTAAATCTCTATAAGTGCTTTGGAAGAATCTAAATGAACACTCGAAGAGCTCTCATATGAACAAATAAAAATCAACTGATCTTTTCTTACAGAATATACATAATAGAATTTTGAGTTTTGTATTGAAGGAAAACAGAATGTTTAGAAAAAGTCTCATAAAACCATAAAATCTATCTCCAAATGTTTAGAGGATTCTAAGCTTCTATGTGCTCTGTCACTTCCAGTTACTATTATCCAGAAAAAAGCAAACAAATAGCAAACAAAATCCATAGCATTCCAGTAAAGAAAATCTCATTTATTTGTTGTTTCTTGTTTTTTGATGAGAAATAACAATACCTAAAAGGTTTTCAGAGCAGAGATGAAGTGTAATGAGAAAATAATGCTAAAACTATGATGTAGTTGCAGAGTTTTTTAAAACTAATTTTTTGGACTATGATCAAGCATGGGATATATAGTGCTTTTCAGGAAATATGAAACAGCATGTAATTACTTTAGAAACCTCAAAAGAATCCATCACATCGTCACTAAGGAGGAATTAATGCTTGGTTACTTAATTCCAAACATCAAACAAGATTATGGCTTTTGCCTTAGTGTTAAACAAAACCAAAACTGATCCACTTCTGCTATAAGAAGAGTATTTCTGCTCCCAGAAAATGAGGAGATTGATGTATCCAGTAATGACTGGAATTTTTCCAGAGATTGTTGAGTGAAGGATCTGAGTGATCCAAAGGGAACAAGAAATATGGTTAGCATATCACCTGCTTAGTCAGTTTCTGCTAGTTAGGAAAAGAGACTGAGGAAATTACTATATAATTAGGCAAGGATTTCATGGGTAACATGATCTCATGGATTATACCTTCTTTGGCCTCTCAAAGGACTACAAAAAAGGGAGATGACATCAAAAGTCATTGAGCACATGACACTTAGCAGATTAGAGGCCATTTTCAGCAAATCTGTGTATTTGCACACTATATAGATGTAAGTATGTGCATGAAAGTATTAAAGTGGATTTTAAAAGCTTATTTGATCTCCATGGATACTTTTTCTACTTGAGCAAATATTTATAAATTTAAAAAATTTTATTTTTTATACATTCAAATAATGCTTATATTGCCTAACATTCTCTGATAAGATATAGGATTAAGCAACTGCATATTTGCCTCAGTGTCTAAAATACCTTCCAAGGGTTCCTCCCCTTGGTGGTCCAAGGGGTTAAGTCTCAGCGCTATGAAGCTGTGCCCAGCCACTGAGGCACAAGTTCAATCCCTGCAGGAAGCTGATGCAAATGGTGCAGCAGACCTCTCCTGTCTCACCCACTGCCCCCACCCAGCAGTGTATTTCAGTAGATCTGTCTGTTCTGTGCCCCACCCTGTCTCTGG
Source organism: Condylura cristata (assembly GCF_000260355.1). Lineage (NCBI taxonomy): Eukaryota > Metazoa > Chordata > Mammalia > Eulipotyphla > Talpidae > Condylura > Condylura cristata. The sequence goes on along the minus strand of NW_004567113.1, from coordinate 20,300,114 downwards.
TGAATCCTCTCACCCCTCCCCCATTCCCCTGGCCTACACTCCAGCTCTTGTGTGCATAAATAAAACAAATATTAAAAACATAAATAAATAGAAAATAAAATACCTTCCAAGCTCTAGACTTAGGAATGAATGATGTCAGATGCCTGAGGCTACCTTACAAAAATGCCAAAGATTCAGCAGTGCCATCAGAACCCATAGAAGATAAGGCATAGCCTGCCCGATAATGCAAGCATCACCTGGGTTTGACAGGTCCCTGATATCCAGAGTTAACCATGTCAGAGTCAGTTTCCAAGATCCTACTTAACCAAGCTTGGTCAGTATAGTTGACAGATCCCAGATCTTTTGACCCATTTGAGCCCAACAAAGACTCGTTTGAAGTATAGATAGTTGAGAAATCTTTTCTTGATGTCTTCTTAGTGAAGATTGTTATCTATAAGAGATGGCTGAGGTGTGGTCTTGCCTTAAGGTAGAAGGGAAATCTCCCCAAAAGATCAGTCTTTGAGGCTTGGAACTCTGTCAAGTCACTCCCTATTTAAATGACTCTACTTGTTTCATTAATGCCTTTATGATCTGTGGGAGATCATAAACATACCACCCAGTTTTTAGGGTTCTATTTGGAGATTGCCATTTTCTTTTACCACTGTATATAGTCCCAGGCTCTCACCTGGAGCTTCTGTATATAAACATCTTTCTTATAAACCTGCCTTACCCTCTCATTTGTCAATCACTTCTCTGGGATATGACATTGAGTCTCTATCATTTGCAAAACTGAATTTAAAGTTGTTTCTATTAGCCCCATTACTGAATTTCCTGGCCTGCTACTTAGTTAGGAATAAGTATCTTAAATTCATGTTCCTCTGATTGTTATTTGTAATGCAAAGATTGGTAAGATGCTAATGATTATAGCAGTTTTTCCAGATTCCAAAGGTCCTCCTGACAGTCAAATAGGAAAATGTATAAATAATTAGATGATAAAACTATAAATCACAATGATAGATGAGACAGTACATATTATAGTGAATATAATATTACCATAAAATTACTAATATGCTGAGATATAAAACATGTCTGTATTGTCCGGGAAAAATCAGTTTCTCATGTGGTCTGAATACCAAACTTTTTCTCCGCACCATTCTCTTGTTGAAATTTCCTCTTTCCCTAAATCTTCTGATTATTTTCCAGCCCCCTTGGCTCCTAGAAACTTCACTTGCCCCAAAACTTAATACCTGTGTGGCCTTGGACAAGTGACTTGGGCAAGAAATATGTACCAATCTTCTAGATTGGCTACCACAGTGTAGAGTGAGAAGCTGGTTTGTATAAGTTATCACTGTAAATTGCAGATGAGACTAGAATTTCCATCTCTGTCTCAGAGATCAGCTACCATCCACTGCCTATCACGCTTCTCGAATTCATCAAGGAATTCACTGATTGTTACCAAACTGATATTGAGCAGGATGAGGAGGTACCATGCCCCCCACCCAAACCTGCATGCTGTAAGTAAGTTCTGCCATTTACTGTTGGGAGTGACCTGATAAGGGCAATAATAAATCAGGCCTTGCATCCAAAGGTGATAAAGTGGTAATAAATTGGGCCTTGCATCTAATTAACGGTAATAAATTGGGCCTTGCATCTAATTAACGGTAATAAATTGGGCCTTGCCTCTAATTAACGGGTCCTTGCATGGGGATGGGACTAGCTGAAGGTGACAGCAAACTGGGCCTCTCATCAAGGACACAGCGACAAGTCACCCCTTTGGAATCTGAGTCTAGAATCTATATAAGAGACCCTTCCCCCTTATTGAGTTGGCAGTAGCTGCAGACCCCACTCTAGGGACTCCATCTCAGCTGCTGTCCGGGAGCAATAAACTCTGCTTGCTTAGCTTTTCTGCCTGCTGCCTTCCTTTCTTGTGGCCGGTCACAGAAGTTGGGACAAAACATTTACCACATCAAGACAAGACATACTCTAGTGCATAGGATTTTCAAAAGAAGATAACATTAATACAATCACTATGCAATACAGAAAAGGGAAGAATAGATATAATAGTTTCCACTTGAGACACCCAGAGTTACCCATCTCCTCAAGGGTAAATACCCAGAAACAGGATTGGCCCATATCATGCTCATCTAAGGCACCTCCTGGCGAGATCCCATAGCGAAAGGGAAGAAGGGACCAGATAAGTCTGGAAGGAAAAGAGCAAAATCAAAATCAAGATAAAGGCTGCCATTGTCAACTACTGCACGGGTCTTTCTGTTACAGGGAACCCCAATGTGAACTGGGTTGCATTTCTGTGGGTTGTGCCATCTGCCGCATCAAGACAAAATATAAAACTTTAATAAAAGGGACTTTAATACAATAAATATACAATACGGAACACAAAAGAATATAACTTCTTAATCAAACACCTGAAGTAACCCATCCCCTCATGGGCAAAAGTCAACCCAAAAGGGATTGGCCCAAAGCCAGGCCTGAAAGCTGCCACAAGACTAAAGCACCTTCTGACCAGGACCCATAGAAAAGGGTCAGAAATGGCCAGACAAATCTGGGAGGAAAAGCAAAATCAAAATCAATATAAACACTGCCATAGTCACCTCCCTACAGGTCTCTCATCCACATCAGTCCAGAGTCAGGAAACAAACACGGTTTCCTGGAGGTGACGTTAGAAAAGACTGAGGACTGAAAGAATTAGCTAATGAGAAGTGAAGAGAGATGGAAATCAAGAAGGAAACTTGGAGGAGACACATGGAGCAGAGAAATGTGAAGAAGCTGTGCTTGTTTCATAGCCTTGGACTTGTACGAGGGACTTGGGAAAAATAGATGGAGATGCTTGTTATATTTCCTTCTGCCCACTTTGCTATTTTAAAGGTACAGAACTTTTGCTTTTCCAACAAAGTTGAGTTTTTTTTTCCTCCTGTTTTATTTATTTTGTTTGTTTGCTTTTTTGGCTAAGCTTTTCCCAACTTAGATTTTCAGAAGGTTGTATGATGTCAGTCAGAATTGCCCCAGTGACAGGTGGGAACAGGGAATGCAGGGGTACAGTCACTGGTGGGAGTGGTGTGTAGAGGCTGCTGTGCCTGTGATACCATAGTTGGCTCCCCGCCGTGGTTCCAGACCCATGTCTGTTCTGTCCGTAGGTGGGCACTTCACAAATCAATCCAGTGGGAGCTAGATTGGGGAGCTTAGTCCAGTGCCCTGTCTTCTTCATTAGGGAAACTGCTGCCTGGCTTACCCCAGCACATTTACAAATATCCCCCCCTCAGTTAGGGGTATTCCTCCACACCAATCAGATCTTCTCTCTCCAGAGCTGCCAGTTAAACAGGGAAGCACAAATTTGCCTGCTAGTTCCCACTCCTCTAATAGTATTTAGGCACCTCTTTCCCTCTGTGTACAGAGTTAAATTCCTCAGTGTCTCTAGATCATGATCTCCAATGTCCATGGGTTGTTTTAGTTTCAGCCCAGGTCACAGGATCCTGCAGGCCCATTGTTCCTCTGCACTACTTAAGATCACTCCCTCAAAAGCAAAGAAGAGAATCTCCTCCACCCACCACCATCTTTCCTCTCCGTCCCTTCTTAGGCAGACTGAAGGGTATACTGGGACCCCCAAACCTGGATACTCTAAAGCAGTTCTGCCATCTGCCACAGCAAGATAAAGCAAATCCTTAGTGTGCAAGAAATTTAATAGATAATTGTCCAATAGAGAGAAGAATATAGTTTCCCAATGAAACACAATTAAGCTACCCCTTCATGGGTTAAATGTCCAACCAAATGGGTTAGCAAAAAGAGGGGCTGCTAAGACCCAAAAGCCTGCCACAAATTTCAGGCATTATCTGACAGGGATCCACAAGAAGGAAGAGAAGGGACAAGTATTTGAATAAAGAAGCAAAATCAAAGTACAAATTGAGATAAAGGCTGCCATTGTCACCTTTCCCATGGGTCTCTCACCTCCTCTCTCCAAGTGTCTCTACATGTCTTGACTCCAAGTGTCTCCACATGTCTTGACTCCAAGTTTCTTCCATGTCTCTTCTCTGTGTGTCCTCCAAATTCTGGTGCAAGTCCAAAGCCAAGAAGCAAGCTCGCCCTCCACATGTCTCTCTGCTGCACGTGTCTCTTCCAAGTGTCTCTCCCCATCTCCTCTTTAAATTCTGCTTTCCACCCAAGCCCACCCTGCACTAGGTGGGGCAGGGAACATGGAACCTCCCTTTTTGATGGAGATTCCACTACTACATCCTCACCATATGAACAGTTAATGCTGGCATTTTTGCTTAGGGTCTCACTATTTCATTACTTCATCTCCAACTCTCGTTTCTCCCACTTCTGCTTAAAGAACCACCTCTTTTTAAAATTACCCAGGTTTCACTGATGCAATTAATATCCCTTAAGTTCAAATACATTTTACTCTGCTTTTTAGACTTATCTATGTTGAAGTCGGTCTGCATTGTTTCCCTTTCATCACCTATCATCTATAAATTGGTTCATTTTCCTTCAGATTGATATGTCCCAACCTTGTGGTTAGCACAGTATCATGGATGAGAGTCTGACAGACTTGAGTTCAAATTCTGTTCTGTCACATACTGGATGTTCACTTAGACACACTAGGGCCTGTGCCAGGCCTCAGTCTCTTTCTCTGCACCACGTGTTGTGGGTATAGTAAGTGCTCATTGAACAACAGCCATCATGACTGTATTTTCTCAGATTCTTTCAGGGAACCTGAAGGTAATCCTCTGCCTCACTGATTTGAACTTGATTTTTGAACTTGATTTGAACTTGATTTTTATATGCTCCGAGTGTATTTCAATTCTATTCAGTTCATTCCCTCACTCATTTCTTATCTCCATCATACTGCATCCTAACTTAAGGTTTTTTTGATTGATCTTTTGCTTGGTATCTCATTCGTGATGGAAAAAAAGGAACTTCCATGTTTCCTCTATTTTTGGTGGTAAATCTTTTCCAAAAAATCTGCTCTTCCTTAGCTCCAGTAAGACACTGTATCTTTTATATGACAGAATATCTTCTTGTGTCCTTTGTTGCATTTTCCTACCCTGTTGAAAACTTAGGTAGGTTCTGTGATGCAAGGTTTTTGCTTACATTTTTGTAATGGACAAGAATAACAGTCTTTGACATGGTTAACTGATAAGCAACCACTTACATGGTTGCATCAATCAGTGTTTTATTGTCTGTATGGCATGCTTTGACATATGTTGGGGCTTGAGAGACTTGAGAGACTGCCCCTCCAGAACTAGCTAGTTCCTAAAGAGTGTAAGCAATAAATATGCTTTTTAAAAAATGCCTTTCATATGCAAACTAACAAATCCAGAGCCTGTACTACCAACCACTTCTATCTAACTCACAAACCAAGCAAACATTTTCCCTGCTCTAAAATCATCCAGAGTTAGGTACCAGACACTTAGAAACCATCCCTAAAGCCTGGAACCCATTGATATTATAAAAACCAGCCAATCCTAAATTATGTATCTCATCTTTCCCCTCCCACAGAAGCCCCAGTAAATGTGGTCTAGGAGTTCTCCTGGCTCCTTCTGCCTCCTAAACAAAACCTGTTACTTCTTCTTGGCTCTGTATAGCATCATGTACTTTTTCTCTTGGGAAAACTAAGTAATACACTTCTTTCAATAACACTGGCCATTCTTTGTCATTCCTCAGTCATACATCTATAAATTAAATCCTGGGTAAACATTTAATGTAATTGTAATGCTATATAGGGAGATCAGTTTCACAGTCACTTTGATGTCTGATATATCAACTTCATCTGACTTGAAACTTCGATTTTATCTTTTTAAAAATTCATAATAAGTTTTTGATAGAAAGCAGAGCTCAGTCTAAAATTCCACATATGTCTTCAAACCATCCCTGGGGTATGCTATTCATTCAGAAGCTGTTCCTTTCACATTATGTCTGCCAGACAGTATACTGGGTATTGGGTATATGAAAGTTCCTGCCACACAGAAGCAGAAAGTCTGCTCACACCAGATGCAGTTGATAACATAGAATCGGCTCCCTAAGATTAACTCTTAGCTCTGGAGGCAAGAACTGCTATTTGACTCTTAGCACTGTATTTGTTAGTTAGCCAGTAAAAAATACACAGAGTCCAACTGGTATCTAAAGTTGTAAGAAAACCAAAGCCATAGTTATAGCGTCAGGGATCTGATGTCTTTGGATGGAGGTATTTCTCAAAATAGCACCTTGAAGAGATATCAGATGAGAGCCAGCTTGAAAGTCTGAAATCAAGCTGCCATTTCAAAGGAAGAGGGGAGCCTAGTGACATTTAAGGAACATAGAGACTGGTGAAGGCTAATAAGAGAGAGGTTTGGAGGAGATGATGAGGAATGGAGCCAGAAGACACTTCTGAGTGGAAAAACAGGTGGACATAGAGCTTTTTATCTGGCTCATGGGAGGCTGGGCATGTTCAAAAGGGCACCTGGTGGAATAAACATTAGCCCAAGAGATCAACCATCCGCAAAAGCAAGTAGCAGTTCCAGATGCTAGCTCTGTCACGACACTAATAATCTTTATAAAGTTAAGAACACTACTGTCTTCTTTTTGAAGAGTCCACATATATGAATATGAGCTCCAAGAATTGGAAGAGATGATAAGAAAATTTTTCAGGATCCATTATGACTTAATGAAGAAGAGGGGCATGGGTAAAGTGAGCCTGCGCCATTAGTAGGATGTCCCAATGTATCTCCAAAGGGTGAGAGACAAGTTGTGCTCCCAGAAATTGATGTTTCAGATTCATATATCTGGTCCACACAACTAGCTGAGGCTCCTGAAGTCGTTATCATCTTGCTCTGGCAGGAGCAGTCTGGAATCCTTCGTTCTAATAATGGAATATGACATCTCCTGCCGTGCAGAGGGCAGCTCAAGGCTTACACCCTCCCATGCAGATATAGAGGGTGGTTCAGGGCCCTCCCAGACCCGGCACTCTGCTTTCCCCAAAAGCAGAAAAATGGCTAGCAAATGGCATCCAATCTCTTTCTTCATAAGAGAGCTGATATCAGCCCAGATAGCAAATTTCTTGAGTGGATGGTGCGGATTGAAGGAGTAGAGACACTTGCCAGCAGAAGTGGTGTATGGAGCCAGGGAAAATTACTAGATTAGAAACAGAATTGAAGGGAAGCAAGGTCAGAAGAAAGGTTTAGATTCTTATATCTCATGACCAAACAAGTCTATGTAGGAGGAAGGGCAACATGATAAAAAGCCAATATTCCATAGGACTCAAGAACATTAAAGCCGACAGACCTAAAGGAACTCCCTGGGCCAAGAATGACTACAACCAAGGTAGCTCTTTTTACAAAATTGAAAGCCAGGATGGTGAAGGGGCCACTGGGAAGCCCATGCTTCTCGTTCATGACTAAGACAAAGAGACCATACCTTCTCTCCCCTTCCAATTTTCACTCCCTAATTTTTCCCTTTAAGGTTGTATTTATTTCATTTTTCTTTTAAATCTAACTTAATCTCTGTGAAAGTTATCCATGGAAAGTGAGTATGCACTGTCTAGCTAAACCCAGAGATCATCTCAGATCTTAAAATCCACCGAAGACTGTTATAAACAGTCCTTTGAAATAAAGAAAGTATAGTTAAGAAATATTTCACGATTGACTTTCACTATTTATAAGATTCCATTCTCACAGCTTAAAATTGGGGTAAGAACTCTCCTCCTGCCTTACAATATGAAAGTTACACCTCTTTGGTCAAGAAATGGCTATGAAGTATTCACATTCAGAACAAATTTCATATCCCAGACACAGAGCTGGAGTGTGTTCTAATTTTAAATTAGATGTTGAAGAAAATAAATCTGGATACTATAAAAAAAAATTATACCTGTATCAGGCTAAAAGGGATTTTTAAACAATTGTCAGGCCAACACATCATATTGCCAAACCCATAAACTGCTTCAAGGAACAGATGGAATTTATATCACAGGCTCTCAAACCCCAGGGGGAGGGATCTTTGAGTCCAATTAACCCCTTGGCAACAATGTTTAATCTGGAGGGATATGCTTAAAGCATTCAAAAATATTTTGTCTAGACTGTCTACAGATATTCTATCACACATTCTCTGGACATGGTGACATGGACCTGAAGGGATTGGTGATCACTTCTCAGTATGGAGGTTCTCTTTCCACATTGTCTCAAGTTCATCTCCATAACAAGTTTACAAGACAGGTATTCCACCTCAGTTGGGTCTGCCAGTCAGTCTTGCTAGGATTTCTAATGCAAGTGCCAGGTCCCAAATTAAAAGAAAATTCAAAAACATGTTAGCAAGTGCTGAACTACTATATTCAACAATATTCAAAGATGGCCGTAGCTGGAGAATCAGTGTTTCATTTTCTGTAAAATGCTATCAGTGCAATTTTTTGTGGATATTTTCAACCAATGTATGAAGGAACAGGAGTTGAGAAGCAATCTATCCTCTATAATTTTATTAGGATTTTGGATACTTTCCCTTAAGTGATTAAGCCAGATCAGTGACAAATTAGTTCACTGAATCAAGTTGGCTCTTGACGCACGCTATAACACTGTGAGAACAGAGGGTCAGAAATTCCTTCCCTTCTCCTCAAGAACATGTGCCTAGCCCGCTGGGTGTGGTCCTGTGTTAAGGCAGAGGACAGTAGTGGACAAGCATGTCTCAATAATCCACTGTAAGAATCCAGTCCTTAATACAAGACCTGGTCTCTCTACAAACAGAAGGACTTACTACATAGATGACAGGGGGAAAGACAAAAAGAAGAAATTAGGTAAGCGAGTAACAAAGTAAAAAAGTCAGAAAAAGGAGCTTGTAGCCAATTTAAAAGAGAAGAAAATGAAAGCAGTCGACCTAGTAGTTTGTTGACCTTGGACTAGAAAGGAACAAATGGACAAGCTTTAAAAACTTAATAGGAAATAAAACCTGGAAAGAAATACATGGAAATCTTTTTATGCAGGTGACTTTTGTTTTCAGCATTTACATTGTCATTAATGATATATTTGTCAATAGTTCCTTACAGTGTTGTATGTTCCTCACTTTTGATGAATCCTTTGCCTAAAAGGAATGGCAGTTACGGTTGACTATGCTCATTAGTATTAGATGTAAGCACTGACATTTGTAAGTTACTTTACACTTTCTTTTTTTTTAAGACTTATTTATGCATACAGAACAGGGGTACAGGCTAGAGGTGCAGGGGCAGTGAGAGGATTCACCAGAGACAGAGTGGGGAGCAGAACAGGCAGATCTACAGGTACACTGCTGAGGGGAGCAGCAGGTGGGTCAGGAGAGGTCTGCTGCACCATGTGGGTCAGCTTCGGGGATGGGCAGGGATGGAACTCATGCTGAAATGGCTTCAGCTTCTTAGTGCTGTGCCCTAAACCACTGTGTCACCAGGGAGGGCCCTACTTTCACTTTCTTAATCACAATTCAAAGTCATCCAAACAGTCTGGGTCATCAATATCGTTATCCCCATTTTATAGGTGAGGAAACTGAGGCTTAAAGAGGCTCAGGGGTTGACCAAGGGTCGGTCATTTTCTCAAACTTTCCCTGCACTAACTTAGCTTCTTGTACTAAGTAAGCAAAGTATACATTTGTGACTAGGTGGTACACGAGATTGGTGCTCTCAGCAGTTTTCCTGAATTAAAATATCTTTCCTGCAAAGATGCTTAACAAATGTTTATATGTATGCTGGAGAAAATGTGTAAGTAAGCAAAATTAAGACAAATAATTAAACACAGTCTTTGATTTCAACCTTGCTTTAAAAACCTGATTGAAAGCAGTCTGGGAGGTATTTCGTGTAAGTATGAATAGGAATACTAATGTTGATGGCATGGCATAGTAGTTAAGAGTTAGATCCAGAATCTGCCTGCCTGAATTTGAATTCTCCCCTGGCCATTTATGAGCCAAGTGTCCTTAGGCAAGTAAGTTAACCTGTGCTTCAGTTTCCACATCACTATAATGAGGGCAATGATAGTATCTATCTTACTAAAATCATCATGAGAATTAACATAAGTCAAGCTTTTGGAATAGTACTTATTATACATTAACACTCTATGAATGTTAGCTATTTAATATTATTCTAAGCGGTATGTATGACTTTAATTTTCTTCTTTATGTGTTTTGAAATTCCCAAACTTTTAATAGCTATTTAATAATTTAATACCAAAAGAAAAAGACACTATGAAAAGTAGCCAGCAACTGACAACACAGCACAGTTAACTTAACTGAAAGTTCTGTCCCTATGAAGATTCAGAGCTCCTTTATAACAATCTCTGCTTTTTTTTTTTTTTTTTTTGCTCCTTGAAAAATTTGTCATACTGACAGGTAGTTCCCTTGTTTGCTAAAGAAAAGCTATGTGAATTATAGCTATTCCAAAATCTCCCTGATGAAATCGGAGCAGATGTTTGAGAAAGTATTCAAGGTATCTGGGATTCCTTTAAGGGACAAGGTCCATCTTGAAATCATCAAGCAAAAGAAACAAACACCAATTTCCAGGTAACCTTGTGCAAATTAGATGGCAGGTAAATTAATCAAGTTTTCCTGACACTGAGTCTTTCATTTACACAACCCTTAGCAACTTGTTTTGAGTGATTAGTCTCACCGTAAATGTGTACTGAAGCAAAATGCAAAAGCACTTACCCCAAAAGTTAACAAAACTAGATTCACAAGAAACATGGCACACACCAGAAACTGGGGAGAAATACAGAAAGCAGGACCGCTTCCAACCAGATGCTTCTCAAAATATGTGGCAAACATTTTAAAGAGTCCTGTAAGAATTTCAAGAACCATTCTTCTAGATTAAGAAAATCACAGAAGGAAGACAGACAAAGAGCAGATGGTGTGCACAGGCTGTCTAAGCTTTTGAAAGCAGAGATACTACAATTTGATACAGTAGTGGTAGTTGATGTACATTTTAGGGAGTGCCCTAGTCAAGTGTGTGCTTTTCCCCCTCTTGCTTCCCACTCCACAGAGCCTCGGTTCCTCAAACTGGGTCAACTTTCTGACTTTGGGGAGCTGAAGACATGGTATATAATCTGCTTCTAATACAAACTGTAATTAAAGAGTCCCAAATCACTAATACCTAGAAATAGGGTATTTTTGTTATATGACTATAATGTACAATCAAATGATTATTTTGTAGTTAACAATATGTATTGAGCTCTTGAAATCTGTCCATCTGGCATCTTCATGGGATTTTTAAGCTGCACCACAAATTGCAGAGAGGACAGCATTCTTTATATGCTGAAGAGTGCATTATGACTATTTACTATCCTTAGTGCATTCTGCTAACCACCATGGGGGTAGATAAAAATTGGCACTATCTGATTGATGAAATAAAGCCAAATATCTCAGCATTCTAGAGCCACTTATCTCTACCACCATTCCTGGTAATTAAATACAGGGAGAAATGCCAACATGTAAAGCACAGCCTTCATGTACCTATCAAGAAATAAATATCTCCTGACGGACTGCTTAATGAGACAAGAATTTCAGAGTATAATTGGAATGAACTTGCCATTACATATAGTTTCAACTGGAACAGAACTTAGAGATTTGAGGGAAAACTCTAGCTCTTTGTGTGTTGCTTTGAATTTTCTCCCTGTCAATTCCTTTTTGCTTCTTTGGAATATCTAACAAATAAAATTAAGAGTGACAGAGAAAGAAAAAATGCTCTGATTATTTCTTTTGCTTTCCAAACATTAAAAAGCTATAAAAGCTATAGACAGATCAAAGGAATGTTAAGGTATTATACGTAGGCTATGCTCTAAGTCCTTTTTACTTGTTTTGCTGATTTGCTGAAAGTGGGAACAGCCAACATGGAGCAAATCTGGTTATACGAAAGTCTTCAAATTTATCATGATTTCCATTCATTAGATTCTTGCAGATAGTCTTGAGACTTTTTGCTCCATAGCAGCAGATACAAGGGCTGCAGCCAGGCTAGCTATACAAAAGATAGATAGATGAATGTCTTTGCCACTGGATTACGACTTTCCATTCCCCAAATTAATCTGCTTGACAAATTACAGTGTCTCTTCTGCCAAAATGATATTTTCCTAGTACAAATGCAACCTTGTGACAGAGTATGTTTCATTTTCTCCCTTGCTTCAAACCCTGCTGCCTTCCAGGGGAGAATTTTCCCTTCCTGTTGACAGCAAAAATAAATCTCTATGTGAAGGAAGATGGTCAAATCAAGTTTTCACATTGGCGGGCACAGAGACTAATTTACATTCAAGAACTAGACTGCATTCTGTTCCGGGTGTTTGGTTGTATTCTGAAAGTCAACCCCTGTGCAGAAAAATACATTATTTTTCAAAATTCTGTACAGAATTATCTTCATGGAACTGATTTCTTTTCCCTTAGTCTCATGTCCCTGGAGATTAATGGAAATAGAGCAATCCCACATTGTCTTGGGACTTCCCAACAACCCAGTCTAGCTTCTATCCTGTCTCTGGTTCCTTGAAACAGCTGCCTCCATTTCCTGCCTCTGCCATCTCTTGCACTTCATTTCTGTAGTCCCTTTGCTTCTACTCTACATAAAAATTCTCTTTTGATATTATCAGCAATTACCTTCTTGCCAACAAAAATTTTAAAAATGTTCTCCTTTCTTTGCTAACCTTGAACTTGCTACCCTTAGTATTGTCTTGGCTTCTTTTCTCTGACTGCTATTTCTCTCTTCAGTTGACCATTATTCATCATTCAGTTCTTCCCTGTTTCTCCATCTGTCTTTTGCTCTTCATCTCTTCCTTTCATGCTCTATCAGTAGTGAGTTTACAAAGACCATTGCTTCAACTATCTCACCTCAGAAGATAATCCCCAAATCTCCATCTCTAGTTCTTATTTCCAAGAAGCCCCTCTTCTGTTTACAAATGACCACAGGGTATGATCTGTTGTAATCTCAAATTCTTACATTTCAACTATTAGAAATTGTCTTATGTCTTCGGATTAGATTAGCTCTTCTTCACATGGACTCTACACTTATCCTTGATTTCACCATTAGTCCAGCTTGTCAAATCACAGAACTTTGTATCTTCTTAAAAGACACTTAACTGAAGTATGAGTGACAGGTACAGAGCTTTACCTATTTAATATCTACAACTTGGTATGTTGGGGGTTAAGTACACATCTATGAAACTATAACCACAATTAAAGCCACAGGCAAATCCACCACCTCCCAGAGTTACCTCAATGCCCTCTATTGTTTGTGTGGGTGTGATAAGAACACTTCAAAGCTTTTTTTTAAGTATTTTTCATTTCTTATTAGTCCTAGAATGTAAGCTTTAACAGCACAGACTTTGTTTTGTTCACTGATGAAAGGCAGATTCTAGAAATGTTCCTGGGTCTCAGTGAATACTGAATTGTTAGTATCCAAAGACATAATGTATATCAAAAACTAAATAGTACTTTGCCAGAAAAAAAGTTCAAAATCAATTTACCTATCATATATTATATCATAATCATTACTATTCCTATTCCAATATTATTTGCAAGTTAAAAAGATGCCTGCAAGCATATGTGTTGTTCTTTTGTTTTTAAACAATTTTTTCAATGCTGTACTTTTCTCCATTTCGAGAGAGCAGGGACTTTGGTTTGTCTCTGTCTTTTTATGAATGAAATCCCAACAATGTAAAAGGAACAATGTAAAAGGAAAGGTCTAATAAACAGCCTTCCCTGATTTTTGCAGAGTGAAAAGCAAAGATAGAAAAGGAGATAGAAATCTGAAATAAGTGGATCATTCATCTTGTTCATATGTTGTATTTTGTAGACACTATATTTGAGGCACGAATGCTAAAAGTCTTCTGAGGAGACAACTGACCTAAAGAGAATACGAAAACATTTCTAAATTGAATCTTCACAAAGACAGACGGTGTTTTCAATAACTTTGAACTGATTTAGAAACCGATTTGATACATTAAAGAATACAAATTGTTAAATTATTTTGTATCTCTGTAAGATTGTTTCAATTTAATAAACATTTTAATTCAGTTATTATCTACAAAAAAAATCATAGTGAACAAACATAATATAATCATGTTTCTCCCAGTTTGTTATGTCTGTTAAAATGTGTTTTTAGGGTTCAATTTGGTAATCTGTCTCTGTTTAGATGTCCTTTGACCCATTCTGTTATTTTATGTTTTTACATTAATATAATTTATGTGTTGCAACAGGAACTTTGTTGCCACTTTGTGGCAGGAAAGCCATGAGGGACACAGCAGTGGTGGAACCCGCTTGCAGGCCCAGACTCTGCTACTTGAGAGATGTTTTTGTGTCTTTTGTTCAAATCATACAGGAGAGTAAAAGCTGATTGTGTCACACTGGTATGAGAAATAGGGTCCAAAGGGTGGGACAGGAGTGGGTGGACAAAGTTTTACAAAGGACAGGGAAAGGAACATTGTGACCACACATCAAGAGACATTTGCATCAGCAAAGTAGAAGTTATCACTGGTGATTATCCTGAGACCACCATGGAGATGGTCACGTATTGGAAATAGTCACGTATTCAGGTCAACAGCCGCCTAGGTGTTCCCTGGGCTGCCTTGTAAATACCATTACACTCCTCAAGGAATGTTCTGTGATTTGCAGATAGCAGGTAGGTCATCACTGTTCATAAGTGGCCAGCTCATAGAACCCACATTTTTCTTCTTGCTTGTTTCCACTATTTTTTTTCCTATGTATTTAATTCCTCTCCCAAAAATATCTGACTTTGGCAAGCTAGAAGCTATTCAAATGTTAACATGCACTGTTAGTACATTTCTGATTGTTGGGAAGAATTATTTTTCAATTCTTCAGCTCTTGTTAGTTCCCAGTTGATACCAAGACATGCACAGCTGAGACTTACAGTCTAGGGAAAGAACTCGACCAAATTCCTGGTCTATCTTTTCTTGATATCTGAGGTCAGTATGCTGCTAATAACATTAAAAGTCTCAGAGCTGGCCCTCCCTGGTGGCGCAGCGGGTTAAAGCACAGCACTGAGAATCTGAAGCCACTTCCGCATGAGTTCGATTCCCGCCTGCCGCCTGCCGGGAGGAGACCACATGGCGAGCCAGACCTCTCCTGACCCACCCGCTGCTTCCCTCAGCTGTGTACTTCGTCGATCTGCCTGTTTTGTTCCCCACTCAGTCGGTGAATCCTCTCTCCAGCCCCTGCATCTCTGGTCTGTACCCCAGTTCTGTATGAATAAATAAATAAATATAAAAAAAAAATCTCAGGGTTGTGGTTAAGAAAACCAACTCCAAAGCCAAACATCCAGAGTAAGAGTGAGTATTCTCATTCATAGAACAGATGTGATAACAATGCATACTGCAGAGTTTGTGGTATAATGAATTTAATTTATAAATAAAAAGCACTTAGAATATTGTGAGAATTGAAAGGGATGAAAGAGATGATCGTAGTGCTAACAATGACATAGCTGACATTTGTGGACTGCTGTGTTAAACCATCTTTTATGTATCTCAACTCATTTAATCATTGCTTCAACCTAATCAGGTAGGTACAGTGATTCTTATTTCACAAAGGGAAAATGAAACATGAAGAAATGAAGTACCTGGAACAAGGTCTCACAACTACTCACAACTAATAAATGATATGATCCTTTTGCAAAAGCATGAAAAATGATGAAGATGAATCTGGTACATGAATAAGTTTTTGTAAAAGTTGTATATGATACTGCTTAGTGGAATAAGCCAGAACAAAAAGGGAAAATACCAGATGGTTTCTCTCATAGCAGGAGTATAAAGGACCAAAGGAGAAAATAATAAATAATAATGAACAACTATATACCAGAGACATTTTATGGGAGTGGAGTGGGGAATGGGATTAAAAATGGGGGCGGGGGGGGGGAGTGCACTGGACTACGGTGATGGCACACAGGTAATTAGGTGATGGGAAGCCCACAGGGATTACAAATGAGATAGAAAAAGACACAAAATGATGTAAAAATAAACTATTATGTTGCCAAAAAAATAGTTACTCAGGAAAAAAAATGTTGTTTATGAAAAGTTCCAACACATGCATGAAAATTATTTTTCTATTATGGTCATGTTTAATAATGTCTTGCAAAGCTCCATGTTAAATGTGTTTTTCCCTGTATCTTATTAAATCTGTAGAAATGTGTCAAAGGTTCAATAATCATTTTCAAGTGTTAACTTGTATCTGACTAACAGATTTAAGAGTAAAGTATCTTCTACTTCTTTCTTGTACTTGTATCATGCATAAAATGTATATATGTACATACAGCATAATGGTTATCATTTGAGCAGGATTTGGGTTTGAAAATGGCCGTCATTTTCCAGCTGTGTGACCTGGGGCAAGTCATTTCATCAATGCCCTAAGCCTCTACTTCTTCATTCCAAAAGTGGAAGTGATAACATGTTTTCATAAATTTGTTGTAAGTATTAAGTAATAGTATGTATTCAAAGCCCTTAGCATAGTAGAAAGATAATCACTAACTAAACATCAAAAGGAGAAAGAGAAACTCCTTCCTACAGTCGTTTTTGAACGCATGTTTTTCTTATAGGAAGGGCCATATCCTAAACCCCCTCAATTAATTCTCCAAAAGTTCTAAAGTCTTTGGTTCTTGCAATAGATCTGGAAATGAATATATTTAACACTGTGAGCTTAACAAACTGTCTCTTGATTTAACCAGCACATAGTAGTATTCTGTGTTTTATAGTGGGCTTCTTGGCTCATATAGCTTTCACCATTCTCCATAGGCTTAGTTTCTCCTCAGTAGCCTTTTGTAACCAAGTATCGATTTACTCCATCCATGTCTTTCTCATTCCCTGAATCAGACTAGAGAACAACACAATAAAATCTTCCCCATCATTCCCCACATTCAAGTACAAAGGGGTCTGACTCCAGGAGCATCTCAAGGGACTGACTCATGCAGAGAAATTCTTACTATTTCAGAGTCTCACCCTCTTGGATGACCAAACTAACCTTGTGGCAAGTTCAGTTTTGGTGAATAGTTTTCCTTAGGGTTATTTTGTCCACAGAGACTATTAATGCCAGAGATACAAAAATGGAAAATATGAGCTTTGCCTAGAAGACCATTGCCATCAGTTTCACAGAAGTGACACAGTATTCTCTCCCCCGAAAGCATCAGCAATTTCCTCTGAGGATGACCTGGGAGAGCCACCCCAGTGCCTACTGGGTCTTGGGTTATTGACTCCAGAAAGGACAGACTGGCAAGTGTCCACCAGCCTCCTCCATGCTCACTGACAGCTGAACAAGCCCCACACTTCTCTCTCCAAATGACTGGCAACGCCAGCAGAAACTTGGAACAGCAGGCAGACAAAGAAAAACAAGTTAATTTCTCTCTGACTGGCTGCTCCTTTCCAAATGTGACAGCTTTTCTAACCAAATGGCTCCTATTCTAGTCAGTTAGGACTGAGGTGGAAAGAGGGTGAACAGTGACACCAAATGGTTACATTTAAGAGGAAAGGGTGTTTCTATTGCATGTACATCAGAAAGTCTTTGGGGTGGCTTATATAGATACTTTTGCAATGGGATAGCATAAACTAAAAGCTGGCACTAGGTAATAAAACAAAATGTTTTAAGGTGTCTTTAGGAGAGAAGCAAGGAATACTGTTCTATTTCCAAGGAGAAGTACAATTCTCCTTGAATCTAGAAGAGAAATTTCTAATTAGGAGCTCATACATTTCTATTCAAAAGCAAAAATCTAATTATTTTCCTCTTCGCATTTTTTATGTGTGTTTTCATTTATGTCACATTAATTTATTTTACTTGGATTTCTATTTAATACTCTTAGATCACAATTACAGTCTTTTCTTGATCTCTTCCAATTAAAACCAATCAGATAGTATAGATAAGTTCTTTGAAGGGTTTTTGTGTGTTAGGAACATTCGTCACTGAAAATTCCAAAGAGCAAGAAGGGGAAACGTTGTTATTTGGTGGGGCTAATTAGTCATGATACTGTTGGAAACACCGTTAACCTAACTTTTAACGGTTAACGAATCAAGCTTTTTCAAATTGCATAAAAATGATATATTGGCCCTCCCTGGTGGCGCAGCGGGTTAAAGCAC
>NW_004567113.1:20280608-20281994 GCF_000260355.1 Condylura cristata | reverse complement strand
ACTCCCGACCCGCCCGCTGCTCCCCTCAGCAGTGTACTTCCTCGATCTGCCTGTTCTGCTCCCCGCTCTGTCTCTGGTGAAACCTCTCGCCGCCCCTGAGCCTCTGGCCTGTACCCCAGTTCTGTATGTACAAATAAATAAATCTTTTTAAAAAAATGATATATTAAATTTGTTTTAATATGGCTATACTGAAGAAATGGCAGGTAGCAGAGAACAGAATTAAGTAAGTGGACAGGATGCACACTAGAAAAATAAAGAGAAACGGTTATAAGAACAAATAGGAGCTCCACCAGAAGAATAAGAAATGGGCGAGATAGGCAGGCTAGATGAGTGAGAGAAGTCTCAGGAAGCAGAAACACCGCCAGGACTATCAGGTAATTGATGCTTAGGCTAAAAGGGGGAAATGGAGAACAAGATGAAAGAGACAGATAGGAGATGGGGTGGAGAAAATAAATTTTCTCCAGTCAGGAAGAGAGGAAGTCTAAAAATGCTTTTAAAATCACAGCTGGAAATTTTAGCATACTCAAAGGTAAAAGTGCCAGAAAGTAAAGAGAATGTGGAAAGAAAAGAGTACTTGGCTCAGGATAAGCTCTTAAAAAACACTTGGTAGGATTTGGTTGCTGTTGAGACAGAAAAGAGATAGGGAATTGGAAACGAGATTAGAATTTGTAGAGGAAAGAAAAAGATATTTTAAAGGAAAAGAAAACATAGGGGAATGAAAATTTCTTTCATGCTCCATATTCTTTCCATGAAGTTGTATAAAGGGATCATCAGGATGATTAAAAAGCTAGAAAAACAGACCTCTGAGAAAAGGTTAAGTAAAACCTTATCTTATCCCAATAAAAGAATGAGTGGTTAAAAAGGTTTTGATTTTTGGAATTTACAAGACATGCTGTTAGTCATTCTGAGGCATCTAATGGAACCCATTGGG
This sequence comes from Condylura cristata, assembly GCF_000260355.1. Classification (NCBI taxonomy): domain Eukaryota; kingdom Metazoa; phylum Chordata; class Mammalia; order Eulipotyphla; family Talpidae; genus Condylura; species Condylura cristata. The sequence goes on along the minus strand of NW_004567113.1, from coordinate 20,281,063 downwards.
AAATTCCTTACTCCCCCACTTTGTCCACATCTACCATATTGGGTATAAATTTGTATTGACTTTTTGACATGTCTTTCCCTCACTAGACTATAAACTTTCTAAGAACAGAACTTAAGTGAATTTTATATTTAAGGCCTCCCAAAGCAGCACACTGAAGCTGCAGCACCAGTTTGATCCCTGGCCATGGAGCTGACCCACATGCCACAGCAGACCTCTCCTGCCTCACCTGCCGCTCCCCTCAGCAGTGTATTCCAGGAGATCTGCCTGTTCTGCTCCCCACTCTGTCTCTGGTGTATCCCTTTACCGTACCCGTATGCATAAATAAATAAATCTTTAAAAATAATTTTATATTTATGTTTAGGTCCCAATATATATTTCTCTTGTTTATGTATGCCCTGTCCTTTCCTGAAAAGAGTTAATGTGTTAGTTGGGTGTTTTACTTGTTTTTTTTTTTT
>NW_004567113.1:20272246-20280078 GCF_000260355.1 Condylura cristata | reverse complement strand
GATCTGCCTGTTCTGCTCCCCGCTCTGTCTCTGATGAAGCCTCTGAGTGTCCCTGAGCCTCTGGCCTGTACCCCAGTTCTGTATACACAAATAAATAAACCTTTTAAAAAAAAAAAAAAAGCCTGTACTATCACTTCTCAGCATTTCCCCATCACCAGCCAACCTGGATATAGAGGTACATTTTCCCATCAGTCTCTCTGCATCCTTATGTGCCCCACCCCGCTTATTCTTTACAGATCAGCCACAACAGTCTTTAAATCCTAAAGCACTCAACATAATTCTCCAGTCTAAAATCTTCTCTCTTCCCATTGCACAAGGAATATGTTCCACAGTATCACTTCGTTTCTTAACATCTTTCCCTTTCCCACTAACCTCTCCTTCCCTCCTTCCCTCCTTCCTTCCTTCCCTCCTTTCTTCCTTCCCTCCTTCCCTCCTTCCTTCCTTCCTTCCTTCCTTCCTTCCCTCCCTCCCTCCCTCCCTCCTTCCTTCTTTCTTTCTTTCTTTCTTTGACATCCTTGTTTGTTTTTTCCCAATATAGTAGCTGTCCTGTCAGGTGTGGTCACCAGGCTTTCTTGTTGTGCTTTGAAGAATTCACTCCAGGCCTTTCCCCCTGCATTCTTGCATAACTAACTAACCCTTTCTGGTCATTCATTCACTACCAAATGTTCCTTCCAGAAAGGGGAAAATTTCTGACCACTTTTTCTGAAACAACACACAGATAGCCTGAACCTGTTTTTTCTTCATAGCAATGGTTACTCTGAAATTATTTACTTAGTTTATTTCTGACCCTCAAGTACAAATTCTCATAAAAGCACACACTTTGTCTATTCACGAAAGTCCTACCTTCCCAGGACTCTGAGCACAAAGAAGGTTCCAAGAAATAAATTCCAAATGACCAAATAGCTATACTGGACAATTAGACTCTAGATTCAAAGATAGAGAACTTCCATTCAGTATCTAAAAAACATATGATAGCTATCTATGTCCTGATAGTTATATACATCCTACTATTTTTCATAAAATATAAGATGACTATCTTTCCTATAACTATGGCATTAAGGTAAATGACAAGAATTTTGTAGACTAGGACTCAGAAAATATGATATTCTAATGCCTTGAACGAGAGGAACTTAAATGAAGAGATTTTAAAAGACTACCTAGCCAAATCTGACACCTATTTCTTTATTCTTCCACACCCATTTAACACTTCACAAAGGAGATGATTACCTGATGAGGCAACCTGCTGCCCTGTTGGAAGCTACAGTAGTCATTCTGTGGTGACTATCCTTATATTGTATTGCACATCTGCAAATTGCTAAGAAAGTAGATCTTAAAAGTTCTCATCCCCCCCTAAAAGTTGGGGTGACAGATTTAACTAGATGTATTGTGGTAATTATTTCACTATGTGTACCAACACAAGTCATTGTGATACATTCTTGAAATTAATAAAATGCTGTGTGACAAGTACATCTCAATAAAAAATAAATTATCATGCTTAATTAAAATATCCATGTATTTATTTATTTATTTATTTAGGTGGGGGTGGGAGGTCACAAGCTCAAATGCCTACAGAAACCATGTAGGTGACAGGTGAAGCCAGCAAGGAGTGATGGCAGCTGTGACCAAGGACAGCACTTGCCTCTCCTTAAAAGGACAGTGCCTCTTCCACAAAAATGGGTGTTTCTATAGGATGCTGCACTTCTCATGTTGCAAAATGTTCAGTTTTCAAGAAAAGGTTGAAAAAAATTATGTCAGGTGTCTAAAACTACATCAAAACCTGATGACTGGTGGTTGATAAATTTCTAGTCTAAGTTATCAAAGAAGCCTTCTCTGTCTTCCACATCAGAGAATAATGCTCCACATTGTCTTTTCTTCATCCTCTTAGCTAAGTAAAACATTTTTAAATTGCGCTGTAATTGTTTATATTGCAAAAATCAAACAAGAATTCACTAGATTAACTCAAATATTCAAGTTATAACTGAGTTCAAACAAACAAACTGAAAAAACTGAAGTAAGTAGGTACAGGAATGATGATAAGGAAAACAGTGCTGGGGAATCTCCTTCTTCTGGTATTTCATCTTGTGGCATCTTGTCCAGACCACATTTCAATCCTACCATTTTATGTGCCATTAAGATTACTAGTTTCAAACTTCTCACAGCACAGCATGTACTTGAAGGCATGACCGTCAGTGAACAACAACATGTTACATGACAAAGTTTAGTGCAGGAAAATTCAGGGAATTGTTTTCACAAAAATAATGTAGCTCATATTCACACATATTCAGAGAAGTAACCCTGTCTGACCCCAAAAGGAGACTTACACTGTACTGTGTTTCATTTAATCATCACTCTTTCCTTACTTCAGTCCTCCCCCATTTATCTTTTTTTTATAAGGTTCTTTTTGGGGGTGAATTAACAATGTGGTTTAAATTGAGGAAGACAATAATTACTAGAAAATAGTGCAAATCCAAATATGGGCAATAAAAAACGTTTGGAAATATTTTCTAACAATAAAACACACATTTATAACTTTTCTAAAGTATTATTTGTGATCATTCCTTAAAATTCTTATACCAAGGGCACCAAATTACTGCACAATGATGTTATGTACATTTGCCTTTATCCAGCTTTCATCCTATGAGACTGTTCTTTCCTTTTTTGTGATTCTGATTCTAATTTTCCCCATGCATTTCAGAGACATGACCCAGCTCTGACCTTCCTATTGTATTGTATAAAAGAGACTTTATGTCTTCGATTCATCATATTCTTGTCTTCTCAACTACCCAAATATAAATCATATTTCCCTGCTGTCTTGGAATTATAACTTTTTTTTAAAGATTTGTTTATTTATGCATACAGAACCGGGGTACAGGCCAGAGGTGCAGGGTGAGAGGATTCATCTGAGACAGATCGGGGAGCAAGACAGGCAGATGGACGAAGTACACTGCTGAGGGGAGCAGCTGGCTGGTCAAGAGAGGGGTGCTGGGCCATGTGGGCCACCTGCGAGCTGGAGATCTGGAACTCACACTGAAGCGGCTGCCTCTAGCTTGCAGGGCTGCCAAATCCAGTAAGCCTAATCCAGTAAGCTACCAGGGAGGGCCTAGAATTATGACATATTTTTAATCCTCATCACTAAAATATCATTTAAGAATATAACCTGTGATTTTAACACCAACATTTGTTAATAAGTTTTCCTTTCCACTGAGTCATCTTCTTTATAGTACTGTCCAAAATACCCTCTTGGTCACCTTGCAAGATTGATCTCTATTATATGTAAGCAGCCAAGTACTGTAGACTCCCAACTGGTTCAGTAAGACCTGAGCAACACTTGGATATTGAGGACACTTGTTCTTCTCTCTTCCCACTCTCAGATCTAGACAGATTTGGTTTAAGAAACTGGCTCACAATATCATGGATACTGACAGACCCTAAATCTGCAGCTAAACACCCAGAGAAGAATTGCTGTTGCAGTCCCAACTCCAAAGGCAATGTAGAAACAGAATCTTTTACTCCTAACTGGTTTCAAATTTCACATGTTCTAGGTCTTTTCATTGCATGAGACCCATTCACATCAGGGATCATAATCTATTTTATTCAATCTACTGATTTAACTGGTAATTGTATCTAAAATACACCTTCGCAGCAACATCTAGACCTGTGTTTAACCACACAGTTGGGTACCAGAGGTTAACCTGACACATAAAACTAACCACTTTACTGAGATAAAAAAATGCACAAAATGATGTAAAAATAAACTATTATATATTTTTTTAAAAAATCTTAAAGAGACATTGGAAGAGAAAAAAAAAAAACTTACCACCTTGATGATTTAGAACCTGCATTTATGACCGTCTCAAAAAAAAAGAGAGTTTAGCAGCAATCTCCACAATTGCTTGTAATATGGTACCCAGACAACTGAATGGAGAACATAGCTCCACACTGATAGACACATTTGTATAAAAGCCTACATTTTACTTCCTGTATAAATTTGACTAACAACCAATATGTAAGACCTCTTCAAATTTAAGACCTATGCCTCATAACCTTTGACACCCCCTCTCTAATTCCTCTCCTTTGAAGCTTATATTAACTCTCTAATGATGGGGAAATGTGTTTCCTCTTCTTTTCTAAATCTTAAATATATACTGATTTACAAACCTCTCAACTCACTCTGACCCAACCACCTTTCTGCTTTTTGCACTTAAGTCATTGCTAGGTGTAATTAAGTGATGTTTTAAGATTATGTCTATTTGCATTTTATCTGTATATGATTTTTTTGAAGTTGTGTGTTGCCTTCTATATTTTTGTAAGCTGCATTACAAAAATATTGTTTGTTTATATACTTTTATATTGTTAGTCATTTATTTCTGCAAGTAACAACTGATTTAAAAACAAATAAAACAAACTTTACACTGAAGCTTTTCATCATTTGTATTACTCCCCAAACTCTCTGTACCATGTCTCTTAAACTCACAATCACCAAAGTCTCTGCCCCCCAAAAAATAAGGGAGCATTACACTTACAGTTAATGTAAACAATGAAGCATATTTTGTCTTTTAGGAAAAAATTTGGGCCAGTTCTACAGAAATTTCCAAAATAGCAAAATATCTTCAACACAAATGTTCAGTTTGAACACTCTGAATAGAAAATCAATTGTCCCAAGTGTTCCCTGATAGACCACAAAGGAAAAAAACCTACAAAAAAATTCTTCATTGAAATAGTTGAGTAAATCTTTGATAACGAAAAATAAAGATTTTTTTAATCTTTCAAGTAAAATATGGTAGAATATTATCTATAAGGTACTATACATAAACTCTAGGACAATTTGTATAGGGATCCTAAAAAAATATGTAACAATACATAGTAATTTCTTTTCAAAGTTGTGCTTGAGACAACTTATGAAAAAACTTCCTCATAATTCCAATAGCACATTCATGCTTATTGTGTCATGATTAATTCAATGAGTTTTGTTTCCTCTACCAAAATGAAAATGAGCCATCAACTCAAATCCTTAACTTAAAAATGATTTAAGTTTTCATTGCTTATCATCTTGGAGCTGTCTCAATTTCCAGAACCACAAAAAAATAATGAGAAAAAGTAACTCTTAGCCCTTGTAACATTAATCATTTTTCAAATTATGCTTGTATGTCTTATATAAAGCTATCGAAAGATAACCTTCATTTTAGCATCATCTGCAGTTCATCTGGGACTCTGACATATGGAACATCCATTGGAATGTCTTTGGTTCCCCATGGTAACTAGGACCATATGCAAAATCCCCCACTAACAAATTAAAAAATATGAAAAGAAAGAAATGAGAGAATTTTTTGATGCATTTCCATCTATAAACAAATCATCATAAAAAACAAAGACACTGAAAAAGCTATTATAGATTCAAACTTAAACAAAATCCTAACCACTGAGCATACAATGTAATTTGTTACAGTCTATGACTAATCACCACAAAATAATTCTGCTGTAGCAGATGCAGAGAAAATATTCAGTTACTGAAGATACATGTTATAAGTTTATCAGCACTTTAAACCACTGAATTTGATTCAAGTTAGCAATGCTATCATAAGAATGATTGTTTTGGGAAAGTAAAAAATCTTGTCTTTTGTTCAGTTTGTGGTCAACTGTGGAATAAAATTGAAGGAAACAATAGCATAAAATATAAGATATGAGTAATATCCAGTGGATCCAGTGCTATTGAGAGTTTGCAGCTGGGGATATATGTTCAGTTTTGCCCATTCCCTTTTCACAGACTATTATCAGAAGGTGTCTTTTAAGTACTTCTGGTGGTTGTGACTTCAACATGTCATATATAACCATGACTAAGAAATTAGTTCCTAGAGGAGAACAGGCATTTGGTCAAAATCTAGTTGAACAAATGACCTTTCTCCTAGGACATTTCAGGGCAACTGCTACCAATCAATTACTCTATCTGACATGACCTAAGTAGAACCTCCAGAAGGACTTCCAAATGTAGGTAGTATGTTATCGCTAAAGACTAAGTTCATTACAAAATGTGTTTTTACTAGCTTAACTGCTTCTGTGTTGGAATGCATTGAATAGTCACTCAACAAATTCATAAATTTGCCATCTCTGCTTCTTTATGGCTGAGGATGAGCTGGGTTGTTTTTTTTTTCTGAGAGCAAGTAGTTTATGACATTTGTTCTTACTGGAAAAAAATTAAACCAGTTGCAAGTCAAGATAACATCCCTGGTATGTCTTGTAGGTTTTGGCTGAAAAGCAAGTACTTCCTTTATCTAATAATAATACCAAGCGACATAAATTTTGGAAGAAAAAAGGAAGAACTAGCTGTCTCACTTCAAATTACTTGGAATTAAAGACTCACTTTTCATTTATCACAAGATACTTGTCTATTTCTTGAAAGAACATACTTTTGATGCAATGGTAAGACCTAGATGTTCATAAATGTTGTAGAATAGCATCTTATCCAATGTTAGATATTAAAGTTAGCTTGTAAGTAAAACTCAATTATGAAGAGAATTAATCTTGGAAAATCCCTTAAGTAAATTATTATGTCTGAAAATCCATGGTTCTATGTCCACAATCCTATTCAATATAACACATTAAGATTTAAGATAATGATACAGAACTACTGAAAAACAAAACAAAGTCTTGCCTTTAAGGAAAAATAGGCAGAAATTTCTAAAAACTTTGCTGCCTACTGGGTTTATAAATTATATTTAATATTCTCTCTCTCGCTTTATATATATATATATATATATATATATAAAATAGATTTGGTTGTGAAAATCCCATATGATATTCCTTTATTTTTTATTTGGCAAACAAATTTGAAAGACTCTCTATCTGCTGGCACCTAATACATGGCCTGGCATAATAGGAGGTTCTTGGTGCAGGCCCAATGTTCATGGAGAACCTGATCAATGTTCCCCTCTTTTCTGATCGTGGCACAGCCGAACATTTTTGCTCTGATAGCTAGGTATGTTAGATATGAGTTTGAAGAGAGATTGGCGCTCTAAAGCAGGAGTCCACAAGAAAATGCAAGGCCAGGCAGGTTGGTAACTGAACCACATGGCCTGGTGAGCTATAAACTGAACAGGCCACGTCCACATCAGTGGGGTACCAACACTGAGCTCAAACAGAAGGTCAGCTCATTAAAATGCCAATCTAGTTTGGCATATCTACCTTCTTAAACTCTCCACCTCTACCCCAAAGGGCAAAATGAAATCCTACTGTTTTATGGGGAGAAGTAAGAGGGAGGCTATTTTGTTTCAGCTAATAACAAAGAGGGCTCCTGGCCTCATAACCACTAAGACTCCAGTATCAAGGCAGAGCACAGAAATAAGACCAGGTTCTGAAATTGAAGTGTGGGAGCCAGAGACTGCAGAAATGGTGACACCAGGTACATGTGCTCAAAATCCAACGTGATAGCTAATGCAATGATAGGAAAATCAGCTTTCTAGACGTAGATTTCAAAGTTCACCAGAGTGTCCCTTGTATGGGTCCAAAAAGCTTCAAAGTCAAGACACATTTCACAAATGAAAACTGAACTGACAAGCAAAACTTGCAACCTATCCTGGAGGATAAAATTATGAGAACAGCTAATCTTGTGTTTCTAGTCACTGGCAAACCAGTGGCCAAGAATGATGGAATAATCTGTGTCCTAAGACTTCATGGAGGTACATCAAAGAGAGGTAAATGACAGGGTGGAAGTTTTTCATTTACACCAACAGATCTACATTTAAAACTGGAATAAGGGACCTTCCTGGTGGCACAACAGATTAAAGCACAGCACTGTGAAGCTAGCAGCAGCTTCAGCACGAGTTTGATCCCCACCC
>NW_004567113.1:20256062-20272146 GCF_000260355.1 Condylura cristata | reverse complement strand
AGTGTACTTTGTCAATCTGCCTGTTCTGCTCCCCACTCTGTCTCTGGTGAATCCTCTCACCGCCCCTGCATCTCTGGTCTGTACCCTAGTTCTGTATGCATAAATAAATAAATCTTTTAAAAACTAAAAATAAAACTGGAATAAGGGGCAAAAAGCAGTTTTGATTTGTGATTGAGATGTTCTCCAAATGAGCTATTCATCAGGTGTGTTACATTCACAAGTTTTTCTTTGCAAGTCTCCAGTAAATTGTGCTACGAACATATATACAATAGAAACTCCCTAATGAAGTGCCCATAGTATGATCTAGACTGGCCTCTCCCACTTTCCTCTTCTTTTTTTTTTGGTATTAGCATTTACTTGCTCTTCACTCCAACAAGGCTTGTGTCAGCTTGCATATTTTGCAGAGTAGGAATGCTTTTGGAAAGCCTACCTTGGAACATTTCCTTGAACCAGGTGGGATATGCACAATTTGGCCAGATCTCAGAGCAAGTGAACCCCAAGGAATGCCTCTCAGCAGGCTGTCTGTGCTGGCGTGTGCCCAGGAGAAACTCTACCTAACCCTGGAGGATAACCTTTTACTATCCCCAGTAGGGCTTTTCCCCTGAGATTGTTCCTTGTGAATTGTATGGAGCATGTTTTGTTTATGAAAATCACTTAAAGTGAGGAGGGATTTTTCTATGGCCATATCAGTTACTCTTAAACATTCTATCTTTTAAATAGAATCCTTTTTCCCACAAAAATGGGCTATCATGCATCGGCCTAGGAAATCTCAGTTTACATAGCTCATAATGACATGGCACTAGGGAGTTTATAAGAAATCAGTCAGGCACTTGGAACTATTGAGTTTAAACATGTTTTAAAATCCTAAATTATCTGCCTTTATTGAACATATGAGAAAAAAAAAAAGGTGAGGTTATTGTTAGTGTATATACTGTCCCCATGGAAGTTTTGAAGGATAACTTCTGATTACCATTCAAATGCATTCAGTTACATGAACCTGTCTTTAACACTCCACGTAAACAATCGAGAGCACTACTGTCCCCCAGATTTTCTGTATGATGGAACTGTTCTGAACTTGTTATGCCTAGTTTGACAGCCTCAGATAACTTCATGCATTCAAATATGGCAAATATGACTAACTGGATATTTAATTTTACTTAATTTTAATCACTTTAAATTTGAATTAAAGTAGCCATGTGTTGCCAGTGGTTGCCACATTGGGTGGTGTGGGTCTAGACTGTTGCCACTCAAATTATAAATCACCTACAGGACACATCATCTTCACCTGGAAACTTGTTAATAATGTACCTTTCAAGTCTCTCATCAATTTGGAATCTGTTTTTGAATAGGATCTCCTAGGCAGTTTGTGAGTGCATCAGAATTTGAGAAGCATTAATCTGGAAGAGTTGTCCTCAGCATTGACTGCACCTATGAGTATACCTAAAACTCTTTCAGGATAAAAAATGGATAAAAATATGACTGAAATCCAAAATTTTAATTCATCGTATTAGCATTTGCACTAATGGTATAAAAGCAATGAAGGGCAAAATTTCAACACCTTAGCATGAATCAAGACCCTGTCACCAAACTGTGAAATTAATGATTAATTACTTCACTGTCACCAGTTACATCTTGAAGTCAGAAAACATCTGATTTTCTTAAATCATAACCCTGGATGTATATCTTTTCAATAATCTGTGTGAAGAAAAAAAAAATAAGGAGCATGTATAAAGTGTGGTTGCTTTAAATGGAATAATGAAGGTTAAGACAAGAAGAAACAGCACCTGTGAGGTGATTTGAACTTAAACTAACTCAAGGAATCTCCTGCTCATGGTGCACTATTTCCTAGAAGCAAACAAAGACAAACTATGGTTATGCATACGTGGGTATTGGGCAAGTATTTTTCTCAAAATAAATGAATGAAGATTGTCATTTCAAGGAAACTAACAGCATATGCTTCCAGAGATAATCTTTGTGATTTAAAGTCAAAATTAGAGTTTAATTAGAGTTTTGCGCCTGGGGGCGCAAGGGCTTAAAGCACAACACTATGAAGCTATCCACAGCCATTGCAGCATGAATTCGATCCCCGTCCAGGGAGGTGACCCACAGCAGCAGACCTCTCCTGTCTCACCCGCTGCTCCCCTCAGCAGTGTATTTTAGTCATTCTGCCTATTGTACTCCCCACTCTGTCTCTGGTGAATCCTCTCACCCTCCACACCTCTAGCCTGTACCCCAGTTCTTATATGTATAAATAAGTAAATCTTAAATAAATAAATCAGGCACAGGGGTAGAAGTCTCAGTGCTGTTGAGCTATCACCAGCCACTGCAGTATGGGTTCGATCCCCAGCCAGGGACCTTTCCAGTCTCACCTGCAGCTCACTTCAGCAGTGTATTTCACTGGATCTGCCTGTTCTGGTCCCCACTCTGTCTCTGGTGAATCTTCTCACCACCTCCTACACATACCCCTAGCCTACACCCCAGCTCTTCTATGCAAAATTAAATGTTAAAAAAGAAAAGAAAACTACTATTTGCCACTAGGACTATGACAACATTTTGCAACTGAAAGACTTTTCTGAAGAGATTGGAAGTAATATTAACAACTGCAATTGAAAGTCCAACACTTGGGGACCGAGGCCGGCATCTTGCGTCTGTCAGCATCTTGCGCCATAAAAAGGTGAAATTGAGTCCGGATAGAGAAAAACATCCAGGTTGCAAAAGGCATGTGGGAAGAACTCCCTGCCCCCACCTTTTCCCTTTCCTCTTTCTTTTCTCGCCCACTTTCGCCCCTTACGAGACCAACTGCCACCAAAACATGTTGCATTTCTATTGGACTTCTCCCTTCCTGGCATCCCTCTCCTCCTGTATATAAGCTGAGATAAAAACCCAATAAAGGCTTCTTTCTTTGTTCTGCTACACGCGTGTGACTGATTCTTTTGTTCGCCGGACCTGGGGCCCCGACTCTCCGACCTTGCTGGTCAAGGTCCCCAACACAACACAACTCAGTTAACTAATATTTTCTATAAACCTCCCATGTATGAGTAAAAGATTCACTCAAAAAGCAAATAGACATGATGAACAGGGTACATAGTTATTGATGCGAAATTGATGTTTTCATATTTCGCATTGCCAAGAAACTTTTTGGGATTACCATCTGACATGCTTTGACATTATAAATAATAATATCCACAACTAATCACAATTTTATTAAAACATTTCCCTTCCCCAACTACATATTCATGTCAGTCCATCTGTCAGTTCTTGGTCATGGGCTACCAAGATCTCTTCCAAGTCACTGTTGCCAGCTTCTACTAGATGCTGAGATATTGAGTATAGTTCCCAGGTAGGAACATAGTGGTGTCATATTTATGGCCGTCTGTACTCAATACTCCACTCCATTTTTTCTCCCTTCATATTTTGCCATAAATGTAGAAATCCTCTTGGATTTCTTTCAGTTCACAAAAACAGATTCTAGACTTTTATGAAGTAAAATGGCATAATGCAAACTCATGAAAGGTAGGGAATATTTGCATAAAATGTCATTTATGCTACGATGTTCCACTCTCCCTTTTGACACCATCCTCTTCAGCCTCATTTCAATACAGTGATCTACTTTTCTTTATTCTCCAGCCACTATAGTCCTTTTAGCTCCTGACACATGTCTTGATTTATCTCAGTTCTGTGTTTTCATATAGAGTTCTCCTTGTTTTTGAAGTCCTCCTTTTCCCCAACATCACCCATTCCTCATAACAAATAATCACCTTCTCTGGAAAGTCTTCGAGTCAGGTTTCTGAATGTCTCTGCCCCCAGCACCCTAACAATCTCTTCTGATCTTCCAACATAGTACGTAACACTGAGGGCCAGAACCAAATTTATATTATTCTCTGTTGAAGTCCCAGCATCAATTTTCAAGGTATATTGTAATAGTAACAACAACAATTTACCCAGTATCAGGCTCTGAGCCAAAAGATTCATATACATTTTAACATTTAACTTATTGACCTAACCTTTAAATCTACACAACTCTACTTTCCTGTACACTCAACATTTTGAGGTACCATCTGCTACTCTGGTCTCTCTTCTTTCTCTGAAATATTCTGTGCTCTGATCCATATTTAAGGGATGTAATTTGACCTATCTACTACTTAACTTATTTAGCTTACTGGATCCATGGGTCCATTTCTCAAGATAAAATAGTAAATATAATAACAAATGGTATGAGGATCTATCCTACCGGACATTTGCTTTTATGGGGCACACAGAGATGGCTTGAATTCAACTGATGGAAAGCTGAGCATTCAGTTAGCCTCAAAGGAAGGCATTCTTAAATAGGAAAATTTTCACCCTTGTTTTTTAGATCCATCCTTAAGAGACCATTAACTTTGCCTGTTTGGAAGAACAGTGATTGACTTGGAACATTTTTGTCAATGTTCAGCCCTGCTCCAAATGGTTTCCTATGAGAAATTTTAAAAGTAAACCAAAAAATTGTATCTCTAACTATCGTTCTGATCATGGAAATTACAGAGCTTTGAAATCCTTTATAAATTACTAACCACTTAAATTCCAATGGGTTCAGGTTGACTGTAAACTTATTCCCAGGTGCTGGAAGTAGAGTGTTCTTTACCTATTGACTCTCAGTCCCCCAGGGCTGTCCTTGATGTCAGTCCTCCAAGGTATGACAAGAGCCATATGGGCATGAGAAAAGTTCATGGTATTTGCTCTTAAATTGGCAGGAATGGGAGCCAAGCCCTTGGGGATGAGATGGTTGTCTTCCCTCCTGAGTAGTCAAGGCAAGTGAGCCAGCGAAGGAGCTAGGGAATGGGTGCAGACAATTGCAAACATATGGCCAAAAAATTCTTCCCTTGACAGTTGAAAAGGAGAACTTCAACATGCCAGTCTGGAAGTCTTGGAAACAAAGGAGGTCGAATAAGAAAGGTGGGAACGAAAGAAAAGCTGGCATTCGAATTTTGAACAGCTAAGGTAACCTGGTTCAGAGTAGGGTGAGCCAACGTGGTGCCTCCACTCTGCCATCTAGTGGTGAGAGGCCCCACAAGCCTGTTACTCTGGTCCTGGCCAAGGCCTACTCTACTCATTCAGAGAACTTTCCCAGTCAAAACCTCATTACCTCCTAGATAAAAACAGTGAGATAGCTTTTTCTCGGTTTTAGAGATGAGGAAACTTAGGTCTATATAAATTAGACGACTGTAAAAGTTGAGAGCTGGTAAAACATTCCATGTTGTGCAAATATACTTATAGCACACTGAAAAAATCAGGTGATGATTAGCTGGGCCACACCCCACCGTCAGGACATTTGACTTAAAATTTAGAAAAATGCTCACATAACAAATTAAGATTGTACATCACATATTATCACACACACACACACATACAAAACCAGAAAATAATATTGTTTATAAAACAGCATTAAAGCCACGAAAACTGTCAAAATGTATGCCTTTGAATAGGAAAAGCATACATGATGCATTTTAAGTCATTTATAAAACATTTATATTTTGATTTAACTGTACTGTATTTAACTCATCAATCAAGATGCAGAGTGGGTGGTTAGATCAAAAACACAACCAAACTTTTTGATGTCTCCAAGAGACACATCCAAATTTCAAAGATAACTAAGGGGACTTTCCTGGTGGCAAAATGGGTTAGGAGATAGCACTGCAAGCTGGCTGCAGCTGCTTCAGTGCGAGTTCCATTCCCAGCCCTGGAGGAGATCCACATGGCTGACAGACCTCTTCTGACCTGCCCGCTACTCCCCTCGGCAGTGTACTTCATTGATCTGGTTGTTTTGCTCCCCACTCTGCCTTTGGTGAATCCTCTCACCACCCCTGCATCTCTGGCTTGTACCCCAGTTCTGTATGCATAAATAAATAAATTTTGAAAAAATACTCATTATCACTTATCATCAGGGAAATACCATAAGACACAATCTGACACCTGTGAAAATGACCAAAATGACCAGAAACAACAAGTGCTGGAAAGGATGTGGAGAAAAAAGAACCCTCTTATACTGTTGGTGGGAATCTAGACTCGTCCAGCCCTTTACGGAAAACAGTGTGAGGTTTTCAAAATATTAAAAAGCGATTCACGTTATACCAGTATGATTTTCTGCTCTGTCATTCCAGCTATTTAGCTTATTAACTGGAATGTCTTGTATTGGTTATGATTATATATATATATATATATATATATATATATACACACACACAAGCACTCTAACTAATTTTCCCCTCTTTATGGGATTGTTTGTTAAGTTCAACAGAGAAATTGAAAAATAGTCAACAAAGCTATGGAAATAGGATAGACCAAATGGAAGATAGAATCAGTGATTTCAAGAAGGAAATGCACAAAGAATCCAAGTGGAAGAAGAAAGTGAAATGCAAAAAAGAAACATTGAATAATGTAGGAAAAGATTAAATCTAAAGAAGGAAGAAAGGGAGGGAGAGAGGGAAAGAGGGAGGAAAGAAGGTGAAGGCTAGAGCACAAATAAATGAAATAGAAATAAAAAAGGACAGCTCAAAAGATCAGTGATGCCACAAGCTGTCCTCTTTTTAAAATGAACAAAAAAGATTAATCACCAGCAAGGCTCACAATGAAAAAAGAGAAGAAAAAACAACAAATCGAATCAGAAGTGACAGAAGACATCTCAGAAATTGAGAGGATCTTAAGAGATTACTAGTTACCTTTGTATGACAGAGTTGAATAACCTAGTTCTTAGAAATAAACGAATACTCATGACTGAATCAGATAGAAATGGAAAACGAATAGGCTGACTACA
This sequence comes from Condylura cristata, assembly GCF_000260355.1. Lineage (NCBI taxonomy): Eukaryota > Metazoa > Chordata > Mammalia > Eulipotyphla > Talpidae > Condylura > Condylura cristata. The sequence continues at coordinate 20,265,356 of NW_004567113.1, read as the reverse complement.
AACAAGGAAATTGGAAGAGTAATCAAAGTTTTACAAAAAACAAAAGTCGTTAAAAGAGTCCTACACAGCTCTCCCTGGTGGCGCTGCAGGTTAGGATGCAGCACTGTAAGCAAGCCTCAACCCCTTCAGTGTGAGTTGATCCCCACCGGGAGGTGACCCACAAGGTGGGCAGACCTCTCCTGACCTGCCCGCTGCTCCCCTCAGCAGTGTACTTCATCAATCTGCCTGTCCTGCTCCCCACTCTGTCTCTGGTGAAGATTCTCACTGTCCCTGCACCTCTAGCCTTTACCCCAGTTCTGTATGCATAAATAATCTTAAAAAAAAAAAAAAAAGAATCATACACCATGGCTGAGTGGTAATTATTCCAGGGAAATAAAGAACAGAAATTAGGCCCTCCCTGGTGGCACAACGGGTTAGGACACAGCACTGCAAGCTAGCCACAGCCACTTCAAGCTTCAGTGAGTTTGATCCCAGGCCTAGTGGTGACCCACATGGCATGGCAGACCTCTCCTGTCTTGCCAGCTGCTCCCCTCAGCAGTGTACGTCATTGATCTGCCTGTTCTGTTCCCCACACTGTCTCTGGTGAACCTTCTCACTGCCCCTGCAGCTCTGGCTTGTACCCCAGTTCTATATGCATAAATAAATCTTAAAAAAAAAAAACAGAAATTAATCAATGCCACACCAACAAAAGGCATGATAAAAGTCATATGGTCATATCAACAGATGCTTAGGAAACATTTGATAAGATTGAACATCCATTTATGAATATTTTTTTTAATCCTTAGAAAATCAGGATGCAACATACCTCAATCTAATGAAGACCATATATCCCAAGCCCACAGCTCACAGCAATCACAATGGTGAAGAATAGAAAGCTTTTCTACCAAGGTCTGGTACAAGAAAAATATATCCACTTTCACCACTACTATTCCATGTAGCACTAGAAGTCCTAACTAGAGCATTAGACAAGAAAAAGATATAGAAGGGATCCAAATTGGAAAAGAAAAAAACTATTATTCTTTGTTGATGACTTGGCAACATATATAGAAAATCCTAGCGATTCTACTAAAAGAAAAATTAGAAAAAAATAACTGTATAGTAAAGTGACAGTTTACAAAATCAACACACAAAAGTTGTTTGCATTCCTACATGCAAATAAGGAAGTACAAGAGAATGAAATCAAAAGCTGACTATAGAACTGTAGCATCCAGAGAAGGAGAGCAATTGAGAAAGGGGTAAGAACAAGACAGAAGAGAGCACAACAGGCTGATGGTAAGCTGTGGGCGATTTTGATGTCATGTGTGCTGTGGTGGCAATGCTGAGTCGGGGAATCCCAATACTACATCATTAAAAATAAAATAATACAGGGGCTCTCCCTGGTGGTGCAACGGGTTAAAGCACTGCATTATGAAGATCTCTGAAGCCACTGCAGCACGAGTTCGATCTCCAGCCAGGGAGGTGACCCACATGGCGTGGCAGACCTCTGCTGACCTGCCTGCTGCTCCCCTCAGCAGTGTACTTAGTCAGTCTACCTGTTCTGCTCCCCATTCTGTCTCTGGGGAATCCTCTCACCCACCACATCTCTGGCCTGTACTCCAGTTCTGTAAGCATAAATATATAAATCTTTTAATAAAAAAATAAAATAATACAACCAAACCAGTAATAAACCCTAGGAATAGAACTGCTGATTGATGACTACCATAGAGTGGGAGGCAGAAGAAAAAGACACAAGTAGGGAGGCTCAACAGACTGTGGTAGAGGTCCTGTAGAGTCTTGCTGGTGGGGGTGATATGGTAACAACTTCTGAAAAGGGTGATCCTCTACCTCTAAATCAAATACAGTGTTGTAAACCAGTGTGATCATAATTAAATAAAATAAATTGGAAAAAATATATGAGATTTTAATTGTTTGAAAGAAAATAATAAAACAGTGCTACTATGCTACCTTGTTTAGAGTTTAGTTTAGCATCACATAAATATCTGGTAAAACCCCAAAGTCATTTCCTTCTTTATGCTGAATTATCTGATCAGTTCTGTATTCTAAATGCCAGTCAGAATGATGTGTCTCCTAAACATAAACTGACTGCTCAGGCAGCTAAGTCCACATCAGTGTGAGAGTGATTAGTTGGGGACCTTCTACTTTGTTCTGAGGTTTGAACACTGATGACAGCCTGAATGTGACAATCAAGTTTGTACCTCTTAGTATTCAACCTTTGGTTTAGTTCCTTGCTAAGAAAGAAAACTGTTCTTTTTCTCTAAGACATGTTTTTCTACTCTAATTACATTGGTGTGTTACACCTTCTATCTTCTAAAATTAATGGCCAGTCTTTCCAACTATCGCACTGTTATAAAAGAAACCAATATTTTATAGTAATTTCAGTATACACACTTTTTTTTTTTCAAGACAAGTGCTCTACCAAATAAAAAATCAATAAAATGAAAGACTTTATGAAGGTGGTGGTACCTCAAAGCTTAGAAAGGTCTTTAGTATTCACCTATCAGAGAAGAGAGGCCTAGAATGGCTGCAACCCAACCTCTCATTCTGAAATGCAACTTGGTTGCTAAGAAGCTGGTTGATGTTGCTGAGTGGACCATACACCTGCACTAAGTTTGCTTCCTCCAAAGTTAATTCTCAAAATTCATTTCTATGATTACCTGACTTTCTCTAACATTGAGAATACTTCTTTTAGATTCCAGACATATGTAATCATTTCAGCCCAACTAGTCACACTTATGAAACTGGAAGACTACAATTCTTTTCTTAAGCCAGGAAACAAATGAAAGATTGAATACCAGGAGGCATAAACTTGGTGGTCAGGTTCATTCGTGTCATCAGTTTCCAATTCCGAAGCATGGAGAGCCCCAAGTAGTCCCTGTCACATCGATGTGGGCTTAGTTGGTTCAGAAGTTATGGCCCATACTCAAGCTACACTGAGGGGACCCAGCATTATAATGGGTTTATTTCCAAAGAGGGGGTTAAAATTTCCACTGAGAATTGCTGTACATGGCACCCAGCAGATGACCAGATTTTCTAAACAGCTAAAGGAAGGTAAAACCAATGTAATATTTAAGAATTATTTTAATTTTCTGTCAAAATAGTTTTATTTGTATTTTGCATTGTATCCTATATTTCTACTGAATATTGGATGATTTCTTTTTGCCTAATTCTAGTAATTTAGTTCTTTCTCACTTGATAGATATTTTCCTTCCCTCGTTTTCAATCTATGTGAAATTTATATGACTGATGTTCCTTTGAAATTAAACAGCCTGTAGATAACTGTTGCTATTAAACAGGGTATAATTACATGTCAAAGCTGCAGTTGGCTTTCTTCCCTTCTTTTGAGCCAAAGCAAGATCACTAATACCAGTGGGATAATGTCCAGCCACATCTCTGGGACAAGAATTTGGTATTTCAGACAAATCAATCATGTGTTACAATTTTGTAAAAAAAAATTCTTAAGGAACTCTTAGCTAAGTCCATGTGGAAATTAAACTTTATCATGTCAGTCATTCTGAAAAACTATTTATTGACAAATTTCTATTAAGAGAATTTTTAATATTCACATTTTAATGATACAGGTTAAGGTTAAATTGCATACTATCTTCAGTATTTATAAGATATATAATTTCCTAATAGTTACATGTATAACCTTGCTTCAGCCACAAAACAACCCCTGATGTAGGCAGAGTTGATCTAGATGCCACACATGAAGTATGTGACATTGCTCAGAGCACTGAACCCAGCGCAGTTGGAGCACTAAGTGTCTCCTACACTCCAAAATTTGCTGCTAAGGGGAAGAACTGGATCTGGAAGGTCTGGCTTTTGGACACCATTTTACACACTCCACTACGCTGACTCTGGAGGTAAAATGTCAAGCCCAGTAATGAAATATTAACGAGACATTTTCTTAACTGCAGAGGCAAGAACAGTCTGCAGTTAGAGCTCAGAAGAAGCACTCTGACATCTCCTAGGGCTTTATGTGGAAAAAGAAGCAATGATTTCCTCTCCCTGTGAGTGGCACAAGCACCTTCAAGCCTGGTATAGCAATTAGTAAGAGAAAATGAGTTTTCTCGGAGCAAGAACCTAGGGTCCCGTGGCTGTCTTCTTTCTTCATTATGGAATTTTCAAACATATACAAAAGCATAGAAGATTTCTAGAGAAATCTTAGAAACCATCCCTAATTCAATAATCTTGCCTATTTTTATAATGACTGGATGCCTCAAGATTGCTGGCTGGTATGATTCTCATGAGATGAAAACGGTGGCTGAAGCAAAAGCTGGAGTGGGAAATGGGACTCTCAAACATCCATTCACTGTCCCACGTGCAGGCCAGAGGATAAATATAAATCATGTCTCAAGAACCAAAGAGTGCACAGAATGAAAAGACTATCTAGTTCCCCTATCAATTCTGATGTTGCTAATTGTCAAGTTTACTAAGCACTTACAGTTTTCAACCCCGCCTTATTTTCAGGACTTTCATTTTAAAGATGAGGAATATAACATTTGGAAGACTACAATAGTGTGACCAAAGAGATTTGTGTATCCACTAAGAAATTCAGCTGGGCTAGAAGCCTTTCACACTATGCTTTCAGGTTCAGGGTAGTTCACTTCCTTGTCATTCTCCCCAGCCTGGGAAGGTTTCCTGGGAGCTAGGTGACTATCCACATTTCATATTATAAATGGAGGAGAATGGGAGAGAGTGCTTTGCCTCCCCCAAAACATAATTCTTTCATTCGGTCTATCCCTCCTCACCAGATTATATGACTACAGTTTTTGTTTTTTTAATGCTTTCCTCTCAAACTGTGGTTCTGGGTGGTTCTTTCACTATATTTTCTGAAGTTTTTCCAATATGTCCATATCTTGCTGAAATTGGCCCCTTACCAAAACTGTGGTAAAGACATGAGTAGTTTTGATTCGAGAATAATTAACGAGCTTTTATTATCACACTGCTTTCCTATTGATAAAAAACTTGCCTCAATAAATAAAACTATATAATGTATATAATGTATATGCTGCTGATTCATGTTTAGTTTGTCATCAATTACAAGTCTTTTCCTTCCATTTTCAAACACAGCCAATGTACACTAACCAGTTAATCTGGGTTTAATTTTTTTTATGACCATCTGTCATTTGCCTCTCCTTTCAACAAGCTAAATGCTTGTTTCTACTTTTTTTGACACTATTTCCCAAATACCCAGTGACCCATGCTATCAGTGAATTTAATTTATGTATACTACATATACTCTGTCATCATTTAAATGGCTGATGAAAATATTAAGTGTGTCTGCTCATGAATCATATTGACATAACTACTCACATAAGTCTAACACATTGTGCAAATCTACAGACATCTGAACTACTGCCAAAAGTAGAAGTAGTGTTGTGGATATACATAACAATAAATATTAGTCTCTACAAATACTGTTGCTAAGTAAATGTCACTAGTATCTGCATAGAAGCGCTATTTATAAACATAATTTTGTCTAAAAAGTACTTGAAAATTTCTCATTAAATATGATGGATAAACTCAAGATTTCACCACTAAAAAGTGGTAAAATAATAAAACAAAAATTCAAAAATCCACAAGGGCCATGAGAATGGAACAAGAAACTATAAAACAAGACAGAGATAGACAAGTGATAACTGCCTCGATAGGTACATGATTGTAGTCCCTAGAAGGAAAACATGGCTCCCAAAATACTTGGACTTTGTGACATGCACAAATCTGTGGTTGAAGTTGAACTAAAATGAAATATTCTTTGAAGAAACAAAAAGCAATTTAGCTACCAGATAAATTTCACAAGTCTGTTCTGCATACGTCTATAGGTTTCTTCTTTAATAAATTCTATCAAGCTAGGGCACACATGGTTCAGGGTGCCCTGATAGTAAATAGTGAAGATTCTACTCTCTGCCTTAGAGGAAAGATCCATAAACACTTTGATTGAAATGATTCCATTATATGACCAGATCATGTACCCCAAATCGACAAGTCCTACCCACATACACAAAGTGTCCAATCAGCACTTAAAAACATCATCCAACAATCAACAGACTTGGCCACAGTAAAAATGCAATGAATCTTGAAGTTTTCTGCTGTGAAAGACACCCAACAAAGAGAAAAAATAATATGAAGAAAATACAGGTCATGAACTAACAAGTTACATCATTAATGTCTTCAGAGAACGAAGGAAGGGTTGGCATTCATTAAATATGAATATCATAATACTTGTAATTCAAAAAAATAAAAGCAATCCTTGGAAATGAAAAATATGAGAGACATATGAATATACAAGAATGAATATATATGTGTTTAGGTGTATATTATTTGTGTGTGTGTGTGTGTGTGTGTGTACACACAAGCATAAATTTAAAGTGAAAGGCTGGAGCACATTATTTTAAGCCAATAATTAAAAAAAAGCAGATACTAATAAATTAGACTTTCAGCCAAAATCCATCAGTGATAATGGCAAGCACTACATAATTATCAATATAACATTCATCTAGAAGATATAACTGTTATCAATATTTATGCACCCAAGAGGAGCATTCAACTATATCTATTTAAGTCTGTTAAGCACATTAAGTCTAAAGCAGCACATTGACAGCTGAACAGTAACAGAATATTTCAGCACACCACACATCATGGATACATTATCCAGACAAAAAGTGAACAGGTACTATGACCTTATATAAAGTGATGGATCAGATGGACTTAATAGACATTTACAGAACTTTCCATCACAACAGGGATGAATTAAAGACTTGGATATGGGAAGTGAAGCCATAAACATGGAAAACAACATAATGATACATTGGCCACAGAGATATAACTGGGGATCCAATTTCAAAGGAAAAGGAAATGAATGAAAAAAGAAAAAAGGGAACTATATCAAACTAAAAAGCTTTTATACTATGAACAAGAACAACACACACACACACAAAGGCAACTTTTGGAAGAGGAGAAGATATTTGTACATCACAAGTCCAACAAGGAGTTAATTTCTAAAATAAAAATTCATAAAACTAAAAAACAACAATACAAATAACCCAATTCAAAAATGGGGAAAAGTCTCAAACAGATTCTTCACCAAAGAAGACATTCAGTTGACCTACACGTGCATGAAAAAATGTTCAACATCATTTACTAAAAGGGAAATGCAAAACAAAACTACAATGAAAAATCACTTGATCTTTGTGTAAATGGCCCATAACAAACAAAAAATAGCAAGAGCAAATGTTGGTGAGGGCATGGAGAATAAGCAAACTATGTAAGCTTATGTGTAAAAGCATGTTGAGGGAATGTCACTTAGTACAGCCAAATGACTTAATATGGAGATTACTAAAAAAATGAAAATGTGAACACCAAATGCTCTAGCAGTCCCACTTCTAATTATTTACCCAAACAATATGCAAACACTAATTTGAAAAGATTTGTGTACTCATGATGTTCATAGCAGCCAAGTCATAGAACTAAACTAAATGCCCATCAACATCATACACATAAAGAAATTATAGAATATATACTCATGGGATAATACCAGATAGTTCAAAATATAAAATAGTGCCTTTTCAGAGAAAATGGATGAATGCTAATATTAGATATCATGTCAAATGAAATAAGACACAAAGTGAGAGATGGTTACTGGATGGTTTCATTCATTTGCAGAATATAAATTAAAAAACCTGTGAAGATACAGAAAAAATAATTGCTAGACTATGTGAAATATGTATTGGTTACTGGAAGGGTGAGAGGGAGAAGAGGGAGATCAGAGAGGCAGGTTCTAGGCTAATGACACTGGAGTTTTGGTGCAGGGTGAATGAAGCGTGAGTACATAGGAGGTGTAATATTCGCCCCAAATTATAAGGTTATGTAAACCAGTGGCAAGTCAATAAATTGAAGGAAAAACACCAAAAGATTTTGACTCCTTCCACTGACTAATATATAACATGTAATTTGAAGTATTCACTCTACGGTTGTAAATACAGCATTGTTATGACCTTAAAGTCATACTTACAAATATTAGCGTATGGAAATAAACATAATATAATAAAACAGCATTTTATTGTCTCATAACTCTGTAAATTATAGTTATAAATGCATAGAAACTTACATTACTCAAGAAAACAAGTTCTTTTTCATGTCAAAATTAATCTTTTATATTATAATCTATAATTCATTATGAATAATAAATAAAACTTCTGGTGATAAGAACTTCAAAATTATGTGTTTTTCTGCCTCAATTAGTATTACAGAATACTGGCATCAACTTAATCATTTCATGTTTGCATGTAAGTGTATTTTAGAAATCTGTGTAATGATTGCCAAAACTTCTTGCTTCTCTTTGCTCATGGTTATCTGAATGTTTGGTGTAGTAGCTAACATTTGTAGGTATGAAGCTTGTTTGTATGTGTGTGTGTGTGTGTGTGTGTACACATATTTCAAGTACAACCACCACACATACTTAAAATTTAGGACTTGCTATTAGTAGAAAGAAAAATAAGGTGCTATTAGACTTGTTTTATAGCAAAATTTATTGTTATCTTTTAAACAAAATACACATAGCATTAGTAAGAACAAAAGTACAAGGATGGTAAATCACTCTTACTTTCAAGGACCAAACATCCTTTCAAATAGTTAACTGCAAAATACATAAAACTGTGAAACACATAAAAAAGGTATGTAACAAATAGTAAAACATAATGGAAGTTTAACTGTTAAAAGAATAAAACCTGCTAAATGAATAATAGCAGTAGCCAAGCCGGCTATGATTTCATGCTTTTCCATTGTAAAATGTAGGAATCCATTCACATATAATAATTCCAGAGGGAAAGTTCCACAATTTTAAGATATTTGTGGAGTAACAAGTCAGCTTCATTTGAGTCCTCCCCAATTTTAAAGACAAACAAAACCTGCTGATGTTGTACATTCCTGAGAAAAGTAAAATTTAAACCTCCCAAGAATTAGAAATGCTTAGTTAGTAACCTGCTTTATGTACCAGAAAATAGTCACACAAGAAAGCACAAAATAGCCACTTGTTGTCATGGAAGGGATCATCCGATCTGTTCACTTGCACAAGGATTACTGTGCTCTATCCCACCATTCTCTAGTTTTCTTTATTACAAACTCACTTAACAAGACATATGTAGTACAATTTGCAAACATTTTCCCCTTCTAAAAAAAATGGAGCTCAACTTATATTTGATAAAAATAACCAAACTGGGCGGGCCCTCTCTGGTGGTGCACAGCACTAAGAAACTGAAGCCACTTCCACACTGAGTTTGATTCCCCCCCCCC
>NW_004567113.1:20244012-20253912 GCF_000260355.1 Condylura cristata | reverse complement strand
AATAATAATAATAATAATAATCAAACTGGGAACATTATGTTTCCTTCCTCCCTGATTCCTTGTGGCAGATTGATTGCATATTGATCTTAATACTTTATCACCTCAGTTATGTGATTTTGGGGCTCCTCCCAGTAAAGCAAAGTGTATTTCTATAACCAATGTGACCTGCTTTGACCAAAAGTAGGAGAGAAAAGCCCAGGTGCCCATTCCAAACGTAAGGCTCAAGGGATCTTGCATCTTTTGCATCCTCAGAAGAGTGTTTGGGTGCTACCTGCTGGCCATGGGAAGAGCACAATGACAAATACCTGCAACAGAGCTACTTCCTGCCAACTGTGGAAATGAAAATGGAGCTAGCCAAGACCCACAAAACTGACCAACTAAGCTCAGTCTAAGTAAGTTGACTTGCAGACTAATGAAAAATAAACTAGAAATTACTGATTTGAACCACAGAGCTTTGGCATAAACTTTTTCACCCAGCAACATCTAACATCTAAATGATATATCCCTCCCCTGCACTTTTTTTTATCATTTCTCCTTTCTATTTTAATGATCCTCCTATTCATTTTGCTAGTTCATGAGCCAGAGAAATGTATCAAATATATCAGTATAACACAGTTTTAAACAAACTAGGACTGCCTGTTTCTTTTTTAAGTTTTTGAGCTCTTCTACTCTTTAAAGTACTCTTTTAAAATACTCTAAAATAGGCCCTCCCTGGTGGCGCAGCAGGTTAAAGCACTGCACAAAGAAACTTAAGCCACTTCAGCATGAGTTCAATCCCCGCCTGCCCTGGAGGAGATCCACATGGCGTGGCAGACCTCTCCTGACACACCCGCTGCTCCCCTCAGCAGTGTACTTCGTTGATCTGCCTGTTCTGCTCCCTGCTCTGTCTCTGGTGAATCCTCTCACCCTCCGCATTACTGGCCTATACCCCAGTTCTGTATGAATAAATAAATCTTAAAAAATAAAATAAATAAAATAAAATACTCTAAAATATGACAAACAATAAATTCCACTTCCTCAGTTATATCTTAAATCAAATAAGTTAGTCTCAGTTGCTATAGATTATTTAAAAGGAAATGACCACATAATACAAGGTTTATAAATGATTATATGTTGTATATATTTTCATTTTATGAATCTACATCATCCATCTTTACAAAAATAGTCTAGATGACAGTTTCTAAGTGGATGAACTAAGTGGATAAGCTAAGTACAAAGACTTTATAATGGGATTGAAGAAGGACTGACCAATCAGTAAGATTAGCACTGCCAAGAGGCAAAAAGAAAAATACCAAGACAGGCTAGCTGTGAATAATAGCTAGCAGGGCAGCATGAAAACTTCTGCAGACATAATTTCTAGCAAAACAACTATAACTGCAGGAAAAAGTTAATAATCTCTTAGACTCAAAGTCGTCTGTAGTGCATAGATCAAATGAAGGATCATTTATTAAATAAACCATCATAAATTAACATGTGATATATAAAATATAGAGAAATCCAAAGAATGACTAAACAAAGACAAATTTTAAAACAATCCTTGAAAGCTAAGCCTGGATTTGAGGCATCCAAGATGGTTGGGAGAAGGTAAAAAAGGGGTAGAAGAAAATAGGGGAGAGCAGCAAACTGTGGCGGAGGATTATGGGTACTTTGGTGGAAGAAAAAGGGTGACCACCCCTGAGGGGAGACTTCCTATACTGTAAAAAGATTAACAAGGATATAAAATAATGGTACTTAATTAGTAAATATATATAGATATTTAGAAAAAAAGAATCACATACTTTATTTTCATCCCTTTGTAGTTAATTTAAGCCTATTAGAACCAAGACTGTCAATGCTTTCCACAAGTTTTACATATGCAACTTAATATTTTAGAATTAAAGAAAAAGTCTTCATCTTTCTGTTCTGGCTACTAAACACACACACACACACACACACACACAAAGAATTGGATCAGAAGGTGATTTCTCCACTACAAACTCCATTTGGTACAAGATAGTGGTCCTTTCCTTTCAAGAATATTGTTACTTATGGAATAGAAGTTTAGAATGTGTGAATGATTTCTTCTTTGATTACCATATGCATCCCACCCCAAAAGATGGTAGCAGTTAAAATATGAATAACACCACAATAGTGGGGCCTGGAAAAGTCTCTGAGCAGCCTTCTCCCCCCCCCCAACCAAGGTGTCTGGGATGTCCCACAAGATACCTGCCCATTCTCACCCACAATATATGTTTCAATTTTGTCACATAAATCATTTTACTTTTGCATTCTAGGTGATTTCCTATAATTTGGTCAGGAACTTAAATCCACAGTTTGTGTCATTTCTAAAATATTTAGGTTAGGTAAGCAGGAGCTATTATCCTCTGTCCGAGAATTCTGATAGCTTCAATACAAGAGAAAAATCAATATGCTGACTAAGACCCAAAGATTCTAATAAGTTACATGTGGCAGGCATTCCAGGAAAAGTCAAAGAAGTATAATAAAGCAAGAATTCTATAAAAGTTTATTATTTTTAATACTTTCTATTAGTAGTCTGAATTTTCAGGAGACTTGGCCAGCTTTTTTAGAATACACTTGCGGCATATGAAATCTTTTTTGTTCTTTTCATTCATTTATTTATTTATTTAGTAACCACTGGTAAATGTTAATGAATAACAGATAAAATATGTAGCATTTAAATTTGAGTTTAATGTTATAATGTAAACTGATTACCAATATGGAACATTGCAGTCTTTTTTAGTATAGTCATTTCAAAGGCACTTTTTTAATTAAAGCATTTAACACACAAACAAGCCTGTTGTATTTCTCATAGATTGCTGACACATTGCTAACACAACTGTAAGTATTTTCTCTGGAATAATTCAGAGAACATTTTTAAGGCCTATAAATTATTATCATTTTAAGCTCAAATGCCTGTTGGCATGATGGGATATAGACTAAAATATTAACACTGGAGGGGACTCTAGGAATAGACTGACCCTGGGCTAGAACTTTATTTGAGGGAATATATTCTTTTCATAGTACCATGACACACAACCCTGCTAATTTACTTTGCAAACATATCTAACATATCTATATAGCATCACCTTTCACCTCAAGTTTAATTGGTTGATTATTGATGGTTAGTATAGACAACGGCTTACTAATAAGTTCTTTTTGGTTGAAATAACTCATGGGAGAATAAATACAAGAAACAATCTGTAACACACATCCTCAACAATGCATTAATAATAGTTGACATTTACTGAGACCTTACTATAAGCATGTTTACATGGCCTATTACCAGATGTGAATACAGCCAACTGTCAGGCATACGAATCTCAATGCAGTTGCTCAGTTCACCATGAAATCTGATCACCTGATTTCATATCTTTGAGACTAAGTACAGCAGCTATAAGCACACTTACATCTGTCCACTTTCTAAAATAAGTTGTATAAAATAAAATAATTTTTAGAAAGATGGTTGATAGAAGTATATGAACTCAAGTTCTAGCAACTTCACCAAGTCTTGGCCAAGTTACTTAAAATTTCTGTGTTTTAGTTTCCTCATCTGAAAATGGGAGTTATACATTGAGGTTAGAGATGTTACAGAAATAGAGTCAAACAATGTAAAGTCTGCCTAATAGTGTGTTAGTGACCCTGCTTCCTAAAACTAGGAAGTATATATTTATTCTGCAGGTCTTGCAAAGCACTGTGGTGCCTTGATTCTTATTTTTCATTGCCTTTGTCAAGTTTTTTTGTAGAAGATAGATATGATAACTCTTTCATAAACAGAAGATGGAAAATGGCTGGAATGTGTACTTGGTTTCTTTTACATTCTTATTTCTACTTAGCTCTTCTGCACATTTTTGATTTTTTTCTTTTGTTGTAATTGTTGAGTTGTACAAGGTCTTTGAGATCCTGGATATTAGCCCCTTGTCAGATGTATGATGTACAAATGTGTTCAGTAGAATGTCTTTTCATTTTTTTTTTTAAAGATTTATTTGTACATACAGAACTGAGGTACAGGCCAGAGGCTCAGGGGCGGTGAGAGGCTTCACTAGAGACAGAGCGGGGAGCAGAACAGGCAGATCTATGAAGTACACTGCTGAGGGGAGCAGTGGGCGGGCCAGGAGAGGTCTGCCACGCCATGTGGTCACCTCCGGGGCAGGCTGGAATCGAACTTATGCGGATGTGGCTTTAGCTTCTCAGTGCAGTGCTTTAACCCACTGTGCCACCAGGGAGGGCCCCCGAATGTCTTTTCATTTTAATGATAGCTTCCTTCCCTGTGCAGAAAGAAGCTTTTTAGCTTGACCTACCCCCATTTATCTTGTTTTGTTTTTGTTTTTGTGTCCCTGACAGAGTCTGCATCTCCTTGATAAGGATTGTGTTCTTGATTTCTTCTCTTCTTGTTCCTTGTTTATATATAGGAGGGAAATTAATCTTTATAAAATGATTTTGTTCAACTGCCATTTCTATATCTTTGTGGTTGGGTTCTGGAGATTTGTTTTCTCTGTGATGAAATAGTTCTATGAGGAATCAAGGTGCCACATGTTGCATTTTCTGCTTCCCCTTTTTGTAGCTTTCTGGGTTGCCTTTTACTCAAGCATCCTACAGGTGCACAACTTCTACTTTTCCAGTAGTGGGAGGCTGTCAAAAGTGTTGCACATGATGGCTCACTTGTTGAATCACTGATATTCCTCCTTTCTGGATCTCCAGCCCTGTGTCTCTATAGCCTGCGGGCTTGGATTTCAGTACCACTTCACATGTTCATATCAAGTCCTGATGTGGAGGTGGGACAGTGCTACTCTGCACTGTCTTCTTCACTGGGGACCTGATTGGCTCATCCCGGGACAACTACGCATATCCCCCAACAATCACGGGTATGCTTCCATACCACCTAATTCTCCCGTCCCCAAAGCTTCCAGTCAAACATGGGAGAATGGGATTGCACTGTCAGTTCCCACCCCCAGCTGCAGCCTCCCCTCACTTCCCACTTTTCATTACACAGAGTTGACTTTCCCCAGTGAGCTTTCTGTCATGGTTAGCATTGGAGTCCAGTGGCTCTAGTCTTACCCCAAGTCAGGGGATCATCTCTATCCAGTACCTCTTAACCACCATAAATTTTGTACCCCTAGGGAATGAAGCAGGAAACCTCTGAAACCATCTTTCCCTAGTCGCCCAGGAAAGATTTTTAATAACAAATGTAAAGCCAAGAAACAAGTTCATTGTACCAAGAAAGTCAACACAGCCTTAAGTTCCAACTTCCTCTGTTGTCTGGATTGCTCCGTCTATCAGAGATAGGTGGAGGCTAGCGTCCACATTAATCCACATTAATGACTACATAGGCAGTTGAGTACAAGAGCACTCTTTTGTGCGACTATGTCCCCTATTCTAGAGAATTCACAATCTTTCATGGCAGCGGGCCAAGCATGTTGTTGTCTTGACCACAGAATCATCTAGCATGTCTTGGCCCTTCACTCTTGGCTCAACCAATTCTTGTTTTTGGACACTCCAGAACTTTTGAATTGGCTCCTCACCCTCCAATATATAATTCTTGAAAAGGGAGAAACAAAGATAGAGTAAAACCAAGATTATGTTGGACGTGCTATCTCAGTTCAATAATAAATTTATGCACAACTAGAAGGATAGTTGGACTGTCAACTAATTTTAAAATAGAACTTGGTAAACAAGTTTAATGTGACAGCAAGTGCCCAAACCCAATAACTGCTTTAGCTCCCTTGATTTTTAAAAAAGATTTAATTAAACATACATACAGTACTGGGGTATAGGCCAGAGGTGTGGGGGGGTGAGAGGATTCCTCAGCCACAGAGTGAGGAGCAGAACAGGCAGCTGTACTGAACGACACTGCTGAGGGGAGCAGCAGGCAGTTCTGAAGAGGTCTGCCACACCATATGGGTCAGCTCCCTGGCTGGGGATCGAACTCATGCTTCAGTGGCTTTGGATAGCTTCATAGTGCTGTGCTTTAACCCATTGCACCATCAGGGAGGGCCCGCTCCCTTGATTTTTAGTATTTCCTTAAATATGAACAACTCTTTCCTCTCTTTTGTTCCAGGGGCCTTACTCCACTTAGAAAACCTATCATTCAATGTTTATGAGTTTCTAACTTAAATGGTATTTTATTTATCCCCAAAGAAACAGCTTTCTGACAGGCAAGATAACTAATGATTCCTGAGCACATTTTCTCTCCCAAGATAGCCTTCCATGTAGGAAACTCTTATATGTGATCTAAGACAAAGCCAAAATGTCCATGTTCTCCTTCTCATTCCAAGAAAGCTAACTCTTTCACCTTTGTACATTTTCATGTTAAATCACACATCAAACTGTCCCATCGCTGTGGCTTTCTACAACCTCACTAGACAGTATTTCAAAATCAGTGACTACATAATATTCATTTTCCCAATCTTGGTGTTTCATCACAAAAGATAGTCAATAAATACTGTTGAGTGAATGAATGAAGTCAGTGCATGGTTCAGCATGTATATCAACTTTCTAATGGATCACTGAGGAAGGTAATGTCTGTACAACCCAATACAACAGATAGCCACTGAATGAAATTCTGGCTTTTCTTTTATATCAGTGGCAGAAAAAAATCAAGTTCAATCATAACAATTGTAGATATTTTTCCAACTTAGAGAATAAATAGACACTCAGTGGTTTATCCATTCTTATGGTTCATCTAGAAAGCATCCATGTATCTAGAAAGTCAAACAAAAAGTTGAGTGGTATTGCAGATTGGGTTGTATGTATATATGTACACAACCACCCACCCCACCCCACACACAAACACATTTATGTTAGACTAGTAACCCACATAGGATACATGATCAGAAAAATGACTGTGGTGTCCCACACAAGAATTTCTCTTTTTTGTATTAAGCATTTGATCAGAATAAAAGGCATATGATAAGAAGAGAGCTGATATTCTTTCTTACCCACATATTTGAGTCATGCTCTGCACACAGGAGGAACTCATTAAACGCTGCTTTAGCCATTTGGTGATTTCCTGTCTCCCAGGCTCATTGTCTGTCACTTTTTGCCCAGTGCAAAGCAGTTCTCCACCTTGTTGCCTGTCAAGAGAAGGGTCTCATGTTAGGAAGGACAGTTCCAACATGAAAGAAAAAGTTTAAGTCTTAAGCATGCATGGGTGAGTTCAGGTTTGAGGGTTTAAAAAGAAGTCTTGAAAAAAAAAAAAAAAAGAGGTGAAAAGTTAATTCAATTCCTCAGTCTTGGTGAAAGTGGCAATGTAGAACTCCACTGAGTGGAAACTCATCCAGGAATACTAAAAACTATCTCAGAAGTTTTATCAAAAAACTTCCTACCAGAATCACAAGCCATTAACTTTCAGATAACCCTCCCAAATTAAATTCAGACTCATGTAAAATACAAGTCCCCATCAGTGTCAGTGTTCTGAATCTGAGATTCTATTGTCATTAAAAATCCTAACACAAGGGTCATTAGGGAAGTATAGCATCATTTTGCAAAAAGCTAGTCATTAAACCTCTAAGAATACATACAACTTCAAAGAATAGAAGATTGCAAAGTTTAAGAAATTTTCTCATAAGCTGTTGTGTAGCCTAAAAATATATTTTATAAATGAAACTTTGTAATAATCTTTTTTGCTAAACAGTTTATGCCATGTGAACAAAAATCTGCAATGGAAGCCACATTAGAATGAAATATCTAAAGGAACAATCACCAATGCATGTTAACCTGAGAGGATATGGTTCAGGCAGTCACCATCATCAGGAATGTGTAGAAAAATGATTTATTCTTTGTGGCACAAGGAGGGAATTAATTAAACATATATTTGAAGGATATCTGTATATAGGCAGGATAGGCTACAAAGTTAAAAATATATTTCTTGGGCCCTCCCTGGTGGCGCAGTGGGTAAATGCAGCACTAAGAAGCTAAAGTCACTTCAGCATGAGTTCAATCCCCGGCCCTGGAGGTGATCCACATGGCACGGCAGATCTCCCCTGACCCGCCCACTGCTCCCCTCAGCAGTGTACTTCATCAGTCAGCCTATTCTGCTCTTCATTCTGTCTCTGGGGAATCCTCTCATCCATCACACCTCTGGCCTGTACCCCAGTTCTGTATGCATA
This sequence comes from Condylura cristata, assembly GCF_000260355.1. Taxonomy (NCBI): domain Eukaryota; kingdom Metazoa; phylum Chordata; class Mammalia; order Eulipotyphla; family Talpidae; genus Condylura; species Condylura cristata. Next base: position 20,245,807 of record NW_004567113.1, on the reverse strand, counting down.
AATAAATAAATATTATATATATTTCTCTCAAACTTCCAGAGAATTCTTCAAGGAAGGAATTTTGAATGATCATACTGGTAAAACAAAAAATTTACAATTGTGAACCAGGGTCCAACCTTTGATCTCCTTCATACCAGTTGGCCTATAGCATGGACACACAGTCTTATTTGTCCCACAGGATGTGGTGGAAGTAAGCTCTTCCCTGAAAGAGAAGTCCCAAGGGTTTCCTGCTTTATTCTTCTACATCTGGTTCAAGAAGTCTCTTCAGTTCTGGCAAAAGGCTTAATCATCCAATGTTGTCTCAAGCACATTGATCTTAATTAGAATTTTGTGCCTATTGCTCCATTGGTTCAGAAGAGACATGCTTATAATTTCCTAAACTTCAACAGCCTCCCATGTTTAAGAAAGGATCTATTAAAAATATACTAATAAAACATAGTCTTACTGGTGAGTAGTATCCCGTGAGAGAGTTCTAGAAACAAAGACAGTAGAGTTTCAAGAAGGACGGGTAGTAAACCATCAAGTTACACACACCTCTATTTCAACAAGGCTGACAATGCTCACTTTCTGTGCAAGGGAGGTGTAGGGGATCAGATAGAAGTTGGTCTTTTCTAAAGTTGTTAGCTACTTAACCCCAGACAAGAAAGAGAATGCAAAGGAAGGTGCTCTGAAGTAAGATGACTCAAAGTTTATCTTGAAGCAAACTTACAATGCTATTAAGCACATTGACAGAAAAAGGCAGTGAAGCACGAGCAGAGACACTTTGTTGATACACATGTCATACAAACTGCTGAGCTGATTTATGGACCAAAGAACTAAAATCAGGTGACTTGGAGATGGGTGTGATACAGTAATATACATCTGAAGAGACAGGACCCTCTATTTCCAAATCACATACAAAATTGTCTTAATAAAGCCAACATTACCTTAAAAAAATAATAAGTAATTAAATTACAATGAAAAACTTTGAACTTAAGGTGTTTAGCACCAAATCACTGACATTTCTGCTAATATTTTTAATCAAATAATGGCAGAAAAATCATTTCCTTTCAGCACTCAGCCAGATAAAACTATTTACATGTTTATGAGTGAATGAGCTCTTGTAAGATTTCCTATTTTGTGAGTCCCATTTAGAATTTCTCCAGGCTGCTAATCTTGTTTCTTTGCCAAGAAACTCTTCAACTGAAAGAAAGTTCTGGTATGTTGTGCAAAATGAAGCACCTGTGATGACTGGAAATGCATCTAGTTTTGTTGCTTTGGTGAAGAAAGAAGCAATCATAACACTGGAATGCATTCCATACAGAATCTTCCCCCCCTCTCCTGAAGTGGCATTGAAGAGGTGGCCAGTAACACAGAAAGACGTCTTTTCTGCTTCTGTGAAAGTTGTTGGCTTCATCAGAGTCGTGAATCACTACTTTTTAAAGAAACATGACCAAAAAGTGGAATAAGATTTAATATTTTTGCTAATACACAGACACTCCAGGGCACAAGTCAAATGAGCATGATTAAGCTTGAGGGAAAAATAAAAGCTCACCCAGAACAATTTGAAAGAGAGATATTCATTCATTGCTTGGCTTACTTGGCCAGTATTCTTGGCCATATGCATGAGGTAAATCTTGTGACCGAGGCCCTACTCCTGAAAAATCATGAGCAACTTTTAGCCAAGAAATGAAAAGAAGTGCTTTATAGGGTGAAACTGAGATGAATAAATCACTGTCGATTTCTCAGTAAGCAGAATTGAAACCGTGTAGAACTTTTCTGGGGGTTCCTTCTGCTCATTAGTCTTTTTTTTTTT
>NW_004567113.1:20240405-20243528 GCF_000260355.1 Condylura cristata | reverse complement strand
ATATATATGCCGGTCAAAACTTTCAAGAAAGCAAAATATTAAAAAAAGAAAAAAAAAGAAATTTTGACTATCAAAAGCAAATTTTATGAACAATTTGAAGCTAATATTCAAATCATATATTGCTATGTCAAAGGTCATTTTACTAAATCAAACACATCAACTTTATTTGGTATTTTCTTATATACTAAAAATAAAAATTAACCTTTAGTTTTATCTGCACAGTTGGGATTTATTGCCATGTTTTCCCACTTAGAGTCATCAGTTTTTGCATAATGCCCCCTCCATACCCAGCAGAATGCTTATGAACATATCCTGACATAGTTATTAAATTGTTTGTGCAATATTTTAATAATATACCAAAATAATCTTTAGGGGAAAAGTAGTCTTGTGTGTTAGAGAAAATGAGAAAGTTAAAGTTAATGAAGAAATTAATGAAGAAATTGACAAATTGCTTTAATCCTTATTCCTCACACACACAGAAATTACCATAGAGTGGTAATTTGAGAACAGTTAATTTTATCAACGCGCACAAATAATTGGGTTTCCCTAGAATATCATATTTCAAAGATAGACAGAGAGCGAGCAAGTCCTGAACACTTAGGATATATATGTTACAATTTCAGAATTTACAAGCAAATATTCTAGATCTTTATAACTCCAAACAGCCTGGATCTGTAAAATGCCAAATGAAGAACACATACAACTTTTTATCTTTTACCTGACTAACCTAATTGTGGTGATTATTTTATGTGTCAGTTTCACTGAATCAATATTGAGGACAGTACACTAAAGAAGCAAGGAATATGAGGAGTCCTCTCTGGTGGCAGGGGTTTTGAGGCAAGGTTGAATATCTTGGACAACAAGTGACAGAAATTTCCGGCATCTCCAAAGCCAGTGGTGTCAACTGTATGAGGTATAGTTTCAGGGTTCAGCTGGAGTAACACAGTTTCTCAGAGAGAACTGATCGAAGTTTGGCATTGGACTGTACAACCTCCAAACTGGTTATCTAAACCCCTTGGTGACTGTGTGAGTTAGCAAATATCCATTTAACAAATTCCTTTTCTAAAAGATTGAATTTTCTGCAACTAAAAGTCAGCTGATTTACTAAGGAAAGAATTGATTTAGATCCTGTCAAAGCACACATGAAAAAAAGAAAAAAGTCAAGTGGATGAATGAATTAACTGTTTAAAAATAATATTTAAATGAAGACAAAATAGGTGAATTCTTGATCTCTGATTAAGGAAATTCTTGGGTTTTAAGAAAATAGTTGTAAAATTTTAGGAATATTTAATATATCATACTGAAAGATTTAGAGCTTGATTTAATTATATACATAATGTTTGATAGTCTAATAATAAAATATTAGTCATTAAAATGACAAAGGATATGAGTAGAAAATTCACAACAATGAAAACAAAAAAAAAACCCAAGTATTTCAGAATTTTCATTCGTTTGTACATAAATACCATGTACCCTCTATGTATTATTTTGGGTGGTAAAAATAATAAGTGAACAAAAATAAACCATAATATTGCTATTTATATTTTTCATTATTTTTCTCTTGCCTGAAATCTGAGAAGTTAATTATGAGGAACGTACTCAAAAATGAAAAATAAGGAATTATGAATAATAATCCACAATGTGGATAAAAATATAGAATTAGTTAAGTGACACTACCCAGGAAAAAATGAGACCAAATTATATTTTGGTATAAATTTTGGAGTCTATGAGACTCATATTCATATTGGAGTCTATGAGACTCCTCATATTCAGAGGAAACTGCAGTATGTAGAAAACTCAACTACCCCCCTTAGCCTGCAAAATCTGTACTTGACCCCATTTCTCTCCTCTGTGGTTGTGATTTATACTAGAAATTAAAAAAATGTTCCTTAGTCATAGGTTTTCATTTCTAAAGCCACAAAGTTATCTTTAACTTGTTGAGGTAGGTCAATTACTTAGGATGAACCAACATAGTTCTTGTGGCAATGACATATAGTGGCAGAAAGTTCTCAGAAAGCTGTAGATCATAGGTGATATACATCTGTGCATGAGTTGACTGAATTACTTCTTGCATTGTGGACCCTGGGAAGGAATTTGACTCCAGGGTATCAATCACTTGTTATTACTTTATCCAAGAGTTTTTGACTTTTTGAGTTTTATCTTTAGATGGTAATAATGAAATGATGAGAGTAATTAAAATATGCTGAATTAGCAGTGTACTTCAGCAATCTCCCTGCTCTGCTCCCCACTCTGTCTCTGGTGAATCCTCTCGCTGCCCCTGCACCTCTGGCCTGTACCCCAGTTCTGTATGCATAAATAAGTAAATCTTTAAAAAATATTCTGAATTCTGAGGCATTACATACTCAGCAATCATCTGGCACGAATCTCTACCAACTGCAACTTTTGACTCTTTCATCCTCAAATCCTGACTTACTTCAATTCAACCTGGGTTCAGAGTTAGCATCTCCTCCACCTAAACAGCTTGAATATAAACTAAATTTCAACATGAAGTAAATACTTTCTACCCACATCTTCAAGATTGCAAAATTTTAAAATATCATTCTAAAATGTTTAATAGACACATTCACACAGTAATAATTTAAGATATTTCATTAGTTTTCATTATTGCAAAATAGAGCATTACATATTAGTGACTCCAAATTACCATTTATTATCTCACATTTCTGTAGATCAGAAGCCTCTATGAACCAATTTCTCTGCTCATGGGACTCCAAGACCAAAATGATGTTGAGACTCTGTCTGGGAAGAAATCCCTATCAAAATTTTCTAAGGTGCAAGAACAAGGCTCCACAAACGGAGTGGTTTGAACTGCAGAAATTCATTTTCTCACAATTCCAGAAGCTAGAAGTCACAATTAAGGTGGACACAGGGCTGATTTCTTCAGAAGCCTCTCCCTTGACTTGGAGATGGCTGTCTGTTCTGTTTTATCCCTGATCTTCCCTTTGGCCATCTCTCTGTCCTAAGCCTTCCCAAATGAACTGAACTGCCTCTTTAAAGCCCCTACCTCCAGCCCTCCCTGGTGGCGCAGCGGGTTAAAGCACAGCACTAAGAAGCTAAAGCCACTTCAGCATGAGTTCGATCTCTGCCTGCCCTGGAGGTGAC
>NW_004567113.1:20185192-20239610 GCF_000260355.1 Condylura cristata | reverse complement strand
TAAAAAAAATAAAAAATAAATAAAGAAATTCTCACCACAGATATAGCAATTATGTTTCCACCAAATGGACCACATTGGCAGGGCAAGAATCGAAAATATAATTGAATACTTGAATTACCCTAAAATTTTTGTTGTATGAAGAAGGCCTCCTGTGTGATTCCAATTAGGTTGATTGGATGCTCTTTAAAGTTAGCAAAAGCAAAAACAAGTTTGTGCTCTCTACATAGAATTTTACCAAAGTTTCAAACTATTCCATCATATCTAAAGACCATTTTAAATAAGAATGGTTGGTAAACTTCAGAGACAAGAAATTAGCAGGAAGTAACATCTATGTAGGTGACTTTTAAAATGTCCCAAAAAATACCTACTCAAGTTTATTTTCCCTATTGCTTAAATTACTCTCCTGGTTACTTAAGTGATTTTTTTTTTTAGATTTATTTATTCATTCAGAACTGGGGTACAGGCCAGAGATACGGAGGTTGAGAGGATTCCCCAGAGACAGAGTGGTGAGCAGAACAGGCAGATCCACTAAAATACACTGATGAGGGGAGCAGCGGGCGGGTCAGGAGAGGTCTGCCCCATGTGGGTCAGCTCACTGGCAGGGGATGGAACTCGTGCTGCAGTGGCTTCGTAGAACTTCATAATGTGGTGCTTTAACCCGTTGCACCACCAGGGAGAGCCCTACTTAAGTGATTTGATAGGAATAACCTTTCCTTCATACTGATTGAGCTCATGTGTAACCTTTAATAAAAAATCACTTAGCTTCCCAGCAACTAATATCTAAAGAGAAAGGGAGACAGCTGTTATGCTTATGGAGGGTGAAAGTTCACAGGAACTATATGTGGGGCCTGATACTGTCCCACCCTCCAGGCCATGTGTGGGTCCTCAGCTATAAGGCTCTGGAAGGCAGTGAGTCTTAGGGCAAGTCAAGATAATTAGATAGCTTTAGGGATAGTGTGGGTGGGGACTTCGGAGAAGATCCAGAAATAAGGAAAACAAATTCTGAAGGGAGATAGTGAAGCCCCCAGGACCAGGGGCAATAAGGGCAACAGGACATTCTGAATCAAGTACTATAAAAGATAAGTGGTGTCACAATGGAATATTACTCAGCAATCAAAAAAGATAAACTCATGCCTTTTGCAGCAACATGAATGGAGCTGGAAGGAATCGTGAAATAAGTCAGAAAGAAAAGGAAAAATACCAGATGGTTTCACTCATAGCAGGAGTATAACAGACCAGGCAATAATAATAATGAACAGCTATATACCAGAGATATTTTATGGGGGTGGAGTGGGGAGTGGGATCAAAATTGGTGGGGGGAGAGAAGTGCACTGGACTATGGTGATGGCACATGGGTGATTTGGTGATGGGAAACCCACGGAGGCTATAACTGAGATGGGAAAAGGCACAAATGATGTAAAAATAAACTATTATATTATTTAAAAAAAAAAGATAAGGGGTGTAAAGTAGGAAGACCCTAGGTAGCAAATTAAGTGGGACCACCGAGAACTAACCAATCTCAAAGAACTAAAGGAACTTTAAGAATAATGAAGGAAAGAAGGTATATATTCCCAAAGCAAGATTCCATATGGCTTTCTTTGCCCTTCCCAGGTACTTTATATCTAGAAGTCTTTGTTCTTGGTTCTTTTTCCTAAATAATTTTTTCCTGATTCTCTAAGACAATGTTTGCTTCTCTCTGCTTACTTCCTGAAAAGTCTGTGAATTCTTTTTCACGGCTTCAAGAGACAAGACCTCGTGCTGACTGATGACCAGGGTGGAAAATGCAACAGCAGCTGGGATCAGGTAACCATGCAGGCCTAGTTTTTAGAAATGTGTGTTTTGTGCACGTAAACTATACACATCAAGGCTACATATTATTACTGCTGTCCACACATGCTTAATAAGTCACCAGGGTACACAGTGGGATTAATGAGGGAATAACTAAGTCTTTGCAGGAGGAAGGTGGTGACCAATAAGAGCAGGCTGCAAAGGATAACACCTGGCAGGATTTGGAAACACGAATGGGAATTCAAAGAGGAACAACAGGGAATAGGAAGGGAATTTGTGTTAATTACCAACATAAATATACAGCACTTTGCCAGAGCATGATTTTTCATGATCTCAACACATAAAGTGGAGAAAAATAATGTTTACAGAAACATGGGCCAGTACCTCAGCTGGCGCATGAGTAGCAGAATGTCTTTTGTTTTTATTTTATTTATGCATATAAGAACTGGGGTACAGGCCAGAGGTGGAGAGGCGTTGGTGAGAGGATTCACCAGAGACAGGATGGGAAGTTTAACAGGCGGTCTACTAAACACACTGCTCAGGTGAGACAGGAGAGGTCTGCTATGCCATATGGGTATCTTGGCCAGGAAGTGAACTCCTCACAGTACAATGGCCAATGATAACATGATAGCACTAAGACTTTCACCATGAGTAGCAGACTGCATTAACAGGAGATGAGGCCTGGAAAATAGGCAAGAGTTATCCGTGGTTCCTGGATGACACATGCCATGCAGAGCAACTTAGATTTCACATCTTGATAGTGAGAGTATTTGGGAGAGATCACTTAGGCAGAGATGTGGAGGGTGAATTGGAGGAAAACAGAACAAGACTAGTAAATAGGGTAAGATCAAGAAGAGAGACCAGTAAAAATGCTATTGAAATTATCTGGACAAAGGGAATGAAAACCCAGAAATGTGTGGATTTTTTTAATTTTAATTTTTGAGTCATTTGACATATAAAATATAGGGGTTGTGGGAAAACAGTTTTTTCAGAGTTTCTTAGGCTGATTTTTGCCATGACCTTCCCACTGGGGTATAGGCCAGAGGTGAAGGGGATTCACTAGAGACAGAAGAGGAGCAGAACAGGTGGATAGAGTGAAATACACTGCTGAGGGGAGCAGCAGGTGAGACAGGAGAGGTCTTTTGTGCCGTGTAGGTTAGTTCCCTGGCTGAGGATCAAACTCATGCCGCAGGGACTGCGGATAGCTTTATAATACTGAGACTTAACCTGTTGAACCACCAGGGTGGTCCCTCTGATTTCCTTTTTACTACAAGAAATTATGTACTGGGCTATAATTCTTAGCACCTTGTAAGTTAACAGAAGCTCTCTCTGGTCCTTCATCTAATATCATCCTTTTCTTTCAAGAATGACACCATTAAATGAAAGGAATTAACCCTCCTTCCATTTAAATTGCCATTGTCTGATTATCTGACAGTGTTCTTGTAAAAGGAAGTAGAAATAATCAAAAGTAGAGCTTGGAGGCAGCAAATGCACTCAATCCAACCCTTCGTACTCCATCAATCAAATAGCAGCAAGTAAAGTATTTGGCCAAGTTTCTGGCACTTTCTTTTGCTTAAGATTGCTACATATATTGAGAACACACTCCGAAGCTCAGTACAAAAGTGTAAGTCAATACTTTTAATATCTCTCCTTCTGAGAGAAGATCTGAGCAGGAGGAGAAATATCTTTCATTTATGAAGAATCTTCTTCCTAGAATGTATTGCTCTACCAGTTTACCAACAATCTACCCTTTTTTGAAGAGAGCTACTTCTTATTCCATGAGAATTAAATATTGCTCAGAAGTGCCTCAGGCTGATGTAAATTTTCTGAGCTGAAAAGAGATGTACAGAGCTTCCACTTTCTCCTTCCTCTTTCCTTTTGCTTATCAACTAAAAAGTATGGGTAATTATGGCTACTGTGAAGAAGGAAAGGATTTTGATAAGGGGAGAAGCTGCAGACTCACAAATTTTAACGAAAGTACCCAGTCCTTAGAAGCAATCTAAGAAATAAAGCTTTACCCCCTTAACTCAAAGGAACAAGATTCCATTAAATTCTGTATTGCTATTGTTATGATCTAAATATTTGTGCTACCCCAAAATGCATACATTAGTATCCTAAAACTCAGTGTGAGAGTAATAGAAGATGGGGACTTGGGGAAGTGGGTGCTTAAGCCATGAAGTGGTCTCTGCTTATCTATCCAAATTGCTAAAATCCCTAAGTAACCACTATAATACAGTTTCTCAACTAGACAGAGTAGAGCTTAATATTGAAGTAAAATAAATAAGAACAACAGTGATCTTGTTACAGGGTAGCCCAGAGTAGACTGGGCCACCTGTCTGTGGGGCCTCCCCCGTGCACTCACAATTCGGTTATACTGCAGGTACACGCAGAAGGGTCAATAACGGGTTTATTCACAAAAGGGAAAAGGAATAGGAAACAACCCAGGGAAAGAGAGCGGGATACAAAGTAACTGGAATACCTTATGGCTAGGCTGACTGAACCCACAGAGTCACGCGGTCAGGAGAGCTGCTTCCCAAGCGAGAGAGAGCTAGAGATGCAATCGCGCCCTATTTATCCCCCAAATATCCCAGAATTCCTGCTAGCTCCACTTTTGGGTCCTCACAGTTCTCTCCCTAGTACTGCTGGGAGTTGTAGTTTCCAATCACTAGAGTAGGGGGTAGGGGATGAATTCCATAAGACTCTTCAGAGTTCCTTTAGGACATCCTTCCCCTTAACAGTCTAAAACTAAGTAAAATGAATGCTACAATAAAAGGTACAGAGTATAACTTTGAAAAGTTTCAGGAAAAATTGTCCAGATCAGGTTGGCCCATCAAAATTTCCTTCAGCTTCTCCCCTCCCCCGGTCACTGAGACTGTCCTAGTAAGAAGAATTGGCAGATTCTGCTGACCTACTATATATTCCAGAAAGGTCACATGCAAGAAATATTCAGCAGCTAAATCCAGGATTGAAAAGAAAAGGTTTCTTGCTACTGTCACAAAACCAGCTATAACAAGCACCCAAGAGGTTAAACTTCACAAAACGCCTAGATATTATTGGATATTCCACCGAAAATGAAGATGTGCCCTGAAAGCTGCTGAGCCAGGGCAGAAACCCCTTCAGTCAGCATTTGAAAAAACTTATTGCTCCTGGGCCATCACCATCCCCATTGGGTGCCACAGAGGGGCGGGAGGGGAGAGAGGGGAGGCAGCCGGTGGGAGGGGGGAGGAGGGAGGGGAGAAGGGAGAAGAAGGGGAGGGGGTAGGGATGATGACTCCTGAAGCAGCTGAGCAGTGGCTTTGACCTCTGCTCTTAATCAAGTTCTTCTTTGTAGAAAACACCAGAAATTTCTCATTACCACCTCCATTTAAATTGATTTCAGTGTATGAAAATCCCCAAACATCCATAAATCACTACATCAGGAAGGTGAGATCTTGGGCACAGACATAGGACAAACTATAGAGCAGCTCAAATTATAGAACAGAAAACAGTGGACTCACGAGTTCTGCCCAAAATCAGGGCCTCTTCTGTTCTGTGTTTGTTCCTACCATTGGAATTTACCCTCACAAATTGATGTTCTAAATTTCTTTCAAAGAATCTAATTAAAAATTGATACATTTTAGGGCCTTCCCTGGTGGCACAGTGGGTTAAAGCACAGCACTAAGCAACTAAAGCCACTTCAGCATGAATTCAATCCCCGCCTGGGAGGTGACCCACATGGCATGGCAGACCTCTCCTGACCTGCCCGCTGCTCCCCTCAGCAGTGAACAGTCAGTCTGCCTGTTCTGCTCCCCACTCTGTCTCTGGTGAAACCTCTCACTGCCCCTGCACCTCTGGCCTGTACCCTAGTTCTGTACGCATAAATAAATAAATCTTTTAAAAAAATCTGATACATTTTAAAAAATAAGTAAAAGAAAACATGGTACCTGTCTGGAGAAAATGCAACTGTGTGCAACATAAATTCGTACAATAAGATGCACAAGATCTCATACATCAGATATAAGTATAAAATGTGCAAGGTATAAAAAGTAGATGATTTTAAAATTAGGCTAAAATAAAAATAATAATATAGATACTTTATGACCTTTTTCTAAGGACATTCACAGAAACCATGAAAGTATAATTATTGTATAAATTTTAGTTCTTAAAATGCCTTTTAGATCTAAGGTTTCATTTCCCTGTTACATAACACTAGGCATTCTTTGCAAAAAGTATTCAGTTTTAGGATTGGATGGACCTTCAGAGGTCAGCTCCTTTGCCCTGCATCACTAATCCATCTCTGTCTTAACATACCAGACAGATGAGAAATTGTTCAACTTTCCTAGGCAATCAAAGCCTGAGATTTCACAATCTCATTTAGTCGTTCTTGCCAACATTTAGCAGTCCACTGGGTCAGTCCGCTTTGTCTCCCAAGTTATCTTAAGGACCATTAAGTCGAGGTCCCAAAGATAGGTTCTTGGACATCTTTTTGTTAATGTTTATGAACTAAGAAAGTTGACTTTTTTTTTTTAAAGATTTATTTGTGCATCCAAAAATGGGGTACAGGCCAGAAGTGCAGGATAGGTGAGAAGATTCCCAGAAACAGCGTGGGGAGCAGAACAGGCAGGTCGACCAAGAACGCTGAGAGCAATGGGTGAGAAAGAAGAGGTCTGCCATGCTGCACGGCTTCAATAGCTTCATAGTGCTGTGCTTTAACCCACTGCACCACCAAGGAGGGCCCAAGGTTAACATTTTCTCAACAACCTCAAAAACTTTGCTCCAAATCTCTGATATTGAGAACTCCTGACCCCTTGCTGCAATCACCTTTAACTGCAGATCACATACTAATGGCATTAAATTAATGTATTAAAAAAAAAATGAGGGGGCCCTCCTTGGTGGCTCAGCAGGTTAAAGCACAGCACTAAGAAGCTAAAGCCACTTCAGCATGAGTTCCATTCCCGGCTGCCCTGGAGGTGACCCACATGGCACGGCAGACCTCTCCTGACCAGCTCGCTGCTCCCCTCAGCAGTGTACTTCATCAGACAGCCTGTTCTGTTCCCCACTCTGTCTCTGGTGAAGCCTCTCGCCACCCCTGCACCTTTGGCCTGTACTCCAGCTCTGTATGCATAAATAAATAAATCTTAAAAAAAAAAATGAGGGGAGATGCCACCTACCAGACCAGGGACCACACCCACTGTTGGTTGCATGGCATCAGTACTGTGGACATTCCTCATGAGGACACAGTTCAAGATGTCAGATGGGAGACTATGCCACCTGCTCATCATCAGACAGGCCATCAAAATGAAGGGCAGATGCTCATCATTGATCTCGGAGGGCAGAGGATCCCATGTGGCAGTGGCCTGGGATCACCCCACAGATGGCAACTTCCTATCATCCCTCTCCTATGACCAAAAGTTGTAATCCGCAAAGAGGAAAGTGGCACCTGGGAGAAGACCCATGAGTACATGAGACATGACTCCTCAATAAACTAAGAGTGCTGGGCCCACTCATAGTCTCATTCCACTACATTTTATCCTGGCCTTTGGAAGCGCGGATGGGGACATCTCCCTGCTGACCTACACTGGGGAAGGCCAGTGGGAAGAGAAGATAAGCAACACTCACACGATTGGCTGCAACACTGTCAGCTGGGCCCCCGGCATGATACCCGGGCACCTCACAGACCAGCCATTTGGATAGCTATAACAGGAAGTTCACATGGGTGGCTGTAACAACCTCATCAAGCTGAGGAAGGACGATCACAACCAGGGGAAGGAAGACAGAAGTTAGAAACGCACAGTGACTAGGTACAATGTGTGGCCTGGGTCCCCTCATCGGCCGGCCCACTTGTGCCATCGCCAGCTGCTCCCAGGAAGGATGTGTGTTTTCTTGACCCATGATGATGCCTTGGTGATCCATGGCCCCAGAAACTGCTGCACAAATTTAGTGACATCGTGTGGCATGTGAGCTGATCCATCAAAGCCAGCATCCCGGCGGTTTGGGTGGAGGCTGCGGTAAGGGGACCCTTTGGAAGGAGTCAGCCAACGTCAGTGGGTGTGCATCTGTGATGTCAACAGGGAGCATGGCTCAGGGTAGCTGCAGTCACTGAGACCCACACAAGGAGCAGTGATAAGACAGGCAGCCCCTCCACACCTGGGCCAACTGCCCAAACAGTTGGAAAGGAACTCCCAGTTCGGACAAGATTCCTTTCCCAGGAGTAGAGACAAATGAGCCACTGACTGGGGTTCTGCCCTAACGAGATTTCACATTATTTGTAATTTATTGTCTCACTGAAAACACTCAAGTTATCAGGGGAAAACTAAAAAGCATCTTCAACTCTATTACTTAAAAATATTTTGGCCATTTTAACGTAGCTTTAGGGCTTAGGCATTATTTGGGAGTTTTACATTCAAAGTAATTAAACTCATGTTGTTGTTAACAATTTAAAAAAATCTCTTGGGTGCCCTCCTGCTGGCTTGGTGGGTTAAAGCACAGAACTTAAAGCCTCGGCTGCTTAGGTGTGAGTTCGATCCCCACCCCAGAGGTGACCCACATGGCCCAGCAGATCTCTCCTGTCTCGCCTGCTGCTCCCCTCAGCAGTGCATTTCAGTCCATCTTCCTACTCTGCTCCCCACTCTGTCTCTGGTGAATCCTGCACTGCCCCTGGACCTCTGTACCCCAGTTCTATATGCATAAATAAATAATTTTTTTTAAGTGTTGGGCTTATTCTAGACATTTTCATATAGAACATCTTGCCTAATTCCTACAATGCACAGAGAAAAAAAACTATATATATATTCTTTGAAGGATATCTTCCTAGTCTATGGGAGATATCTTTCTCCACAGAACAGATATAATTGAATTTATGAACAATGCTATTTGATTTATTTTTATATGACTTTATTTTCCCAAAGACAGAAAAGTCAAAGCAATTTGAGCTTCACTCTGAAAAGTCTTACATTGTGAAGTTGGTGATAAAAAAGAATGAAACCTTTTTTTTGAACATTTTTACTGCCCAATTGAGAAATTCTTCCTGTAACTCATATTCCTAGGCAAATTCTTCCCCTTCCCCTATCAAAGATTAATCTGTCTTTTTGCTATTTGATGAAAAAATAACCAGGCACTCTTAAATTATTTCCTGAATAGCATCCTACAAGATATATCCCATAATTCAGTTATCATTAAGAATGTTTTATAATGTTCTTAAAATGAAGATTATTTAAAATTTGTAAATGAAGTAAGGCTAGTATTACCAACAAAAAGTAAACCTAATTTGATTAAATAATATGAGTATAAAGATAACTTTGCAAGTTAGATATTTTTGGCAAATAATTTCTCTAAATTGAATGAGATAAATTTGCAACTTGAAGGTTTTTGACAGAAATATATTTAAGACAATGCAGAAAGATAAACATATTTTTCTAAGTTAAAAAGTAGCATATGTTGCCAATAATAACTTCTTAATCTTGGTAAAACCTTTTTGGCTTTGAATTCCAAAAACTGTGAAAGTAAATAATTATAATGACTGCTTAGCAAACCCTATTGCAAATCAAGTGATGTATTTTGTTTTTTTAAGTAAAAGGGAAAGAGATGTAAATTAATAAATTATTTATTATAACTTTTCATGATCGAATTAGGATGTAGATTAGTTGTCTACTGCTGGTTGATAAAGTTCTCCAACACTTAGTACCTCAAGACAGTGTTCATTTATTAGCCCATAGTTCCTATGGGTCAGAAATCAAAACATGGCTTAGCTGAGACTTCCAGTCTCAGGGCATCTCAAGAAGCTGCAATCAAGGCTGCAGTAATGCTAATGTCATCTAGGGCTTCAAGTCAAGCGGAATCCACTTCCCCACTTACTTAGTGGTGCTGGCAGGGCTTGGTTCTTAACAGACTATTGGACTGAGGGCCTCTGTTCCCCACTGGCTGTGAGCCAGAGGCGGCTTCAATTCCTGGTCACGTGACCCTCTCCATAGGGCAGCTCATAACGCGGCAACTGGCTTCAGCAGAGTGAGCAGATGAGTGAGTGGGCGCTTGCCAGATGGAAGTCACAGTCTTTTATAAGCTAACCTCAGAAGTGACTCCCATTACTTTTGTCATTTTATTCATAAGGTGCAAGTCTCTAGCTCCAGCCTGTACTCAAGAAGAAAGGACCACACAAGGGCGTAAATGCCAGGAGGCAAAGTCTGTGGGACCATTCAAAACCCCCTAACACAGATTGGTTTCTGTTACTTGTAACAAAAAGAATTCTAATTTGTTTGCTGCGAGGTTTTGATCAGGTTAAGATGGCATAATGACCACCAGAATACCAGAATTCTAATAGTGTCACCCCTTTCCTTCCTGAGGCTCCAGTGGAATTTTAAGCATGAGGGACAATAATAAAAACAATAAAAGGCAGTGTAAAAGTTTTTCTTCACTTGATTTGGAAACTACACACACACATAAAATTAAATTTAAGCCTGTGGTTTGCCTCATGATCATTCCTAATTAAAATCCTAACCTTACTGAGAGTTGCCTACATAGGAAGAAAGGAAAACTGATGTGAAGAAAGCTCCAGCAATCCGCAGCACCCAAGTTTATACATGCCTTATTCTAGAAGACTAAGAAGGAAATGCATCCAAAGGAGAGACATTTGAAAAACAAAACCCAAAGAGAACTTGAAGCTAAACTTGTGCATGTGATCATGCTTGTTGGACTTGAATGGAGGCAAAACTGAATCTCCTTGTCAACAGCAAATAATATGTGCACCATTCTGAATTTCATCATAACAAAATGTAACATTTCATTGATTCAGATGTCCTCTATCCAGCAAGGTGCCACCCCCTTATCTGCAGGGGTTCATTCCAAAGCCCCCAAAGTATGCCTGAAGCCATGGGCAGTGTCAAACCCAATACATACTTTTTTTTTTCCAGTATATACCTATGATAAAGTTTAATTTGTAAACTGAGCAATATCCAATAATCACATAGAACAATTATAATAATATACTGTAATAAATGTCACATGACTGTTTTCACTCTCTTTCAAACTGTCTTATTTTTAGACCATTCCTGACTATGGATAACAAAACCACAGGACTTTAAAATGATATAATGGAGGACAACTACATTAAAAACAGCCTCAATATACAAGTTCCTTCTGCTTCCCAAGGAAAGATTCTTTTACTCTTCCTTTTTTATTGGGGTCATACGTGTATGCAAAAGGTGTACAGTTTCTTACCTTAGCAAATTACACCATGCCCACCATCAAGCCAACATCCAGTTACCACCAGCAATACATCCCCCTACCTGTTCCACACTCAACCCTTCCTGCTGTAACCACCTTTCTGCTGTCAGAATATAAGTTTACGTTGTGTTTATGTGGTGGCTTTTTTTTTCATTATGTTCTATAAGTGTCTTGAGGTACTTAGCATAATCCCCTCACATTCCATCCTTATTGAGCAGACAGGTTAGTGATCCAGTAATTCTAAACCCCAAAATAACACAGGCCCCCCCACCCCCAGTCTTAGACTAGACTTAATCTAGTTAGTGAACTGCCAGCACTGACTTTGTGTCATATAGAGTAGAATATAGACTCAGTAGAAATGCTCTCCCAAGAAGGTAATAGAGCATATGAACTCCAAGCATGCACAGTTTATTTTTTCCAAATATTTATATTAGATAAGGTGATTTCTTTCTCTTCAGGTGTGTTATAAGCAAAGGGTTGGAAAGTATTATACTAATTTAACTCTCTCAACATGGAAGGCTACATACATCTGCATTAAGACAAAATATTCCTAACCCTTTCTCCAACACTTACCAGCCTTTTAATCTTTCTAATCTGTCAGATTTGAGCACTAAGTCTCTAGTCAACCGTCAGTTTTGCTCTCCTAAGTTAGAGATAAGCAATTTATTAGAACAAGCCTGCTATTACTTTCTTGAGGCAACTCTTCCAATATCATCCACTCCTTTGTGGAATATATGCATAGGAAGTTCAGAATTGACTTCCTGGAAAACTTAAAATGCATTAACAGTATAATAAAATCATCTCCAAGTTCACATTCTACCAAAGTTAACAACTCACTTCCTGTTTATTTTTTATGCCTTATTATGATAGACCACAGTATATACCACAGATTCTTTAGCAAAAGTAAACAATTTAAGACACTCTATAATAGCTTGACAACAATTTGTGTTTATACCACAATTAGATATAAGCTTTCTTCTGTTATATAATGTCAGGGAAAAAATCACAAATTCAAAGATGACATCTCTTTGCAATTTAATGTGCAAAATTATTAAAATTCAATGGAATCAAATCCTTTATCCCATGTAAGTTAGAGGTGAACAAAATTCAGATCCAAAACTTTCTTGCCAAGTTTCTTGCTCAGCTCCAAATGGGGCCTTGATTGCTGGGTGAAGTTGGGGGGTTCCTCTCATCAACTGCAGTATGTGTTGTCCCTTACAGAGTGATTGCCTTGGGGCTGACAAGCTCAATGCCAACTCTGATACACCATATTATCTTAGAGTCTAAAGGTTAACTGGACTCAGTTTAGTATATCGGCACCAGCCAGCATTTAATAAATTGGAAAAAGTCCCCACCCCTTTAAACTGTTATCTCAGAAAAAATAAAAATTTTAAAGGAAATATTTAAGGTTTCAGAGATTCAGTGGGATTGGAAAAATGAGGACAGAGAGCTGTATCAAAATATCAGCAGGTATAAATCTAGTATTCCAAGTTCCTGACCTGATGATTTACATTCAGTTGGAAGAACTGTCCCAGCAAGGGGTTAATTTTGACACTGATCATACAGGAGAGGAGAATCCACCTATCCTCTCAGCATGCAACACTGGGAAATTGCTGTCCTCTTACAAGGTTGAATTTTACATTGGTGAGAGCCCTCATAGTTCTCACACCAGTTCTCTGATAACTCTCTTGGACAATATGACATCATAATTAGTCATTAGAAATGAATAAGGAGTGAGTTGCCAACCTTGCTATAGAGTAACCAGCCTTACTTTTTTGGTGTGCTTATCCAATTTACATTTTCCTTTTGAGCCCCTACTTATGATACCTCATTAGTAAAGGGACTGTGGACTCTATCAGGAATATTGTGTTTAAACTCTCTCGAATTAGTGCTTTTTTTTTATTTTATACTAAAATAGCTTTATTTTATTTCTCATCAAATTGTTTAGATCTAAAATTCCTACCTCCTATAGATTTCTCAGACAAAAATGAATCAGTCAGCAATCAACTGTAATTTTGTAAGAGAAAGCACTTGTCCTATGGAGAGACGCCTAAACAGTGATGGAACATCCCATGTCCTTCCCTAGAGAAGCTGCAGGAAATCTGAGGCCCTAATGGAGTGCTGCTGGCCAGGCCTGTAATGAACAGTTACACTAGACCCCCAGTGCTAGCTTATAGTGCACATGGGACTTAGTTGCTCTGTTGTTTAAAAGTAATGAAAATGTTCCTTTCCCCTAATTTAATAAAGTACATCATATAGAAGGTCAGTTTTCCCTGTTGTCACATCTATGTCCCAACAATATATAAAGCAAAACTGCCTCTATGTAATTAGAAGCAGCAGCCTTCACCTGGGGCCCCACAGACCTGTTGAGGCCTCACACTTGGCTTTTACCAGGGTTTTACATACAGTTAGCATTTTCTAAGGCCCAAGAAAACTTGTTATCAAAACCTTGCCCTCATTGAGAACAAAGAAGCCCTGACTCTCTGTGATCTGGTACCCAAAGCCTTGACATTAGAGAAAAAGAGGAAGATGGGAGCATCAATCTATGAGGTAGTCATCCACCAAGGGTAAAATGTTGCATGGCCTATGGTTAAGGAACTCTTACCTCAGTTCCACTATTTGAAAAATGCCCAAGTATAATTCTATTAAAATAGCTTAGGTCAGCATACCCTAGCCACACAGTACAATCCCAAATCAAAAGTGACATGCTTTTACCACCAGAAAGTTCCATTGCTCACTTGTTATTATACTTGCCCCAACTTCACTTTTTTTTATTTTTCACTATACCAAATACTAAGATTTCAAGGATCTAGTAACTATCACTTTATTTTCCCAAGTTCTGAGCAAGTTAGGATCTAAGAATAATAAACTATATAAAATTCAAAATAGCAGCTTTGTTACAAATAAAGACTTACTAAGAGGAACCAGTTAAAAAGATCAAAAACCAAGGAACCTCAAATTGAGAATTTACTCACCACCGGCTGTGCTGACAAGCAGAGAGCGTCCCCTCACCATGGGAAATGCATTTCAAGGAGAAAAGCATGAGTACTGAGCCAAACACACCAAAAATACTTGGTTCTGACTAAGTACCAACTAGGTAAGTCATCCATTGCCCTGGGTCAGAGTGAACGAAGAGGCCAGCTTTTACCCTCATTGTGTACTGGACACAGTAAGTGCATAAAACAAGACAATTACAGAGAAAAACAAAAGGATCTAAGGAAAATAAAATTATGTAAGAAAAAAATATTTACTATATCTTGTAGTTTTGCACCAGGTCTACTTTGCCCTCTACCCTGGAAGGACATTTTGCAATGCCTAGAGAATTTTTTTTTTTTTTTTTTTCATGAATAGAGGATACTAAGTAGAGACCAGAGCTACTACTCAACATCGCACATTGTCAGGGAAAACCCCTCCAAAGTGTCTGCCAGTGACACCAAAATTGAGAAGCCATGTACCAGAAGCACAGAAAGGAAGTGAGTGACGAAGAGGGAAGAGAGACTGAAGATGAAGTCAGAGAGAAAAAAGAGTCCAAGGTCATGAGGAAACTTGAAGCTCATGATAATAATCTGGATTTGGATTCTACTCTGAAGGAATCGTAAAGCAATTAGAGGATTTTGACCACATAAAGGGCATTCTGATTTCATTTCATTTTTTTTTAAGATTTACTTATTTATGCATACAGAACTGGGGTACAGGCCAGAAGTGCAGAGGCA
This sequence comes from Condylura cristata, assembly GCF_000260355.1. Classification (NCBI taxonomy): domain Eukaryota; kingdom Metazoa; phylum Chordata; class Mammalia; order Eulipotyphla; family Talpidae; genus Condylura; species Condylura cristata. The sequence continues at coordinate 20,224,911 of NW_004567113.1, read as the reverse complement.
ATGAGAGGCTTCACCAGAGACAGAGTGGGGAGCAGAACATGTGGACTGACAAAGTATACTGCTGAGGGGAGCAGCGGGCGGGTCAGGAGAAGTCTGCTGTGCCAGGTGGGTCAGCTCCGGAGCCAGGATCCAACTCATGCTGAAGTGGAAAATTGAGTAAAACTAACTACTGACAGTTTGGATCTGGGAGATGAAAGTGTACAAAGATATCTCCAAATTCTTCAACCTGAGCAACCAGAGAATATAAATGTCATTTGATAAAATAGCAAATGACTGTAGGGAAAAGATGTTTTAGAGAGGAAATGAGAGGTTCATTTGTAAAGGTCAATGTTAGTGTTGAGATGTTCACAAAGCATCCAAGTGAAAGAACAATGATATAGTTAAATAAGAAGGTTCAGGAGGAGGTTCCAGCTGGTGATATTATTATTATTCATAATGCTCATTTTAAGAGATGATGGAGAAGATACACAATGTATGTATGATACATTTTAACAAGATTCTCAGTAAAATATTGCTGAAACATTTAATAAGTTATACCAGTTATTTTAAAATGTCTTATGTGGTAAAGTATGATATTTCCCAAGAGCATTTTATGCAATACAGACACCAGGACAAAACCCTTTCTTCTCACTTGATTTTCAGTTTATAGTGTTGTTCAGTCAGCATGCATATTTCACATATTTTTGACTTTCAACAACTGCATATGGACCTCCCTGGTGGCACAGGGGTTAAGTCACAGTACTATGAAGCAAACTGCAGCCACTGTAGCAGACCTCTCCTCAAGGAGACCCACTGGTGCAGCAGACCTCTCCTGCCTCGCTCCCTGTTCCCCTCAGCAGTATATTTCAGTGGATCTGCCTATTTTGCTCCCCATTCTGTCTCTGGTGAATTCTCTCATCCCCCACACCTCTAGCCTGTACCCCAGTTCTTGTATGCATAAATAAGTAGATCTTTAAAAAAAAAAAAAAAACACCTGAATGTTAGGGCCTAAAATTAGGATGCCTCACAACTGTGATAAAAAAAAAAAAAAAAAAACATTGTGCTTCAATGTAATTGGCAGTGATTTTTTTCTTTATAGTGTGTAAAAAAAAATAGTGGTGCATTAAATAAACAGGCATCCTAAATTTGACAAAAATAAGTGGATAATTTCTTAGGAATATAAATAAGGTCCAACTCTCCCTATACTTAGCTGTGGAACAAAGAAACCTCTCTATTAGGCATGCAAGCATCACCCCCTGCAGGCTAAGAGGAATCTCACCACACAAGCTAGAATTTGCAGGCACCAACCTGGGATGTTAGGAGCCATTTTCTCTTAAGTTTCCTCAGGATGCCCTATCAGCCCAGGTATGATCATACATGTAAAAAAATATGTGCTTTCCCACCCACCCACATCTCTTCACTGCTACAAAGCCAGATATTTTTGCATAAAACCACTAAGCTACCACCTTAGTTTATGCCAGTTTACTCCTTACCATTTTACAGGTGATCTGTGGGCAAATCATGGAAATATTTATCTTCAAAATATCTTCAGAAAGTCACAACTTCTCCTTTTCATGCCACCATTCTCTTTGCAACAGTCTCGCTAACCTATTCCCCCTTCTATCCTATTTCCCCAAGTCAGTTCCTTAAGACAGACCTAGGGTGATACTTTTTAAATGTCAGGTCGTATCACCCTTCTACCCAGAGTCTCTAACAGTCATATAAGTCCTCACAGTAAAAGCTAAAGACCTTAAATGACTGACAAGTGTCTTCATCAGTGATCAGCAACTTATAATTCTCCTGTTTTTACTTTTAAAAGTTTTACCAGGTTCACAGTCACACGCCACTCATTTACGATTGTCTACAGCTCCTTTCATATTACAGCGGTAGAATCAGGTGTTTATTATTCATTATTTAATAATAGCACTATTAATACTATGCAATAAGGAACAGCATTTGATTCATCATGTTTTCAAAAAACTAACATATATGCGAAAATAAACCTGAATGAGCAAAAACCCAGTTTTTCAGGGCTTTTTGTAGTGGAAAGAATCACATGTCACAGGGGGGCCTGTGTGGGAAATATGCATATGAACGTGACTTGACTATTTATGGAAAGGAGAAGTGAGTAAATGAGAAGACACATTTAGCTGAGGAAATGAGAGATTTTAAGCAGCCCTCCGGAATACCAGAGAATTTGGGGCGATGATACAACAAATGACTAGAATTGCTATAGGGCTATTTGACCCTATACATTCTTTGGGCCACCTTCTGTAAGAAAGGATCTAAAATTAGGATGGCTCACAATTATGACAAAAAACATTTGTTTCAATTTAATTGGCAGTGATTTTTTTTTTCTTCTTAGAGGGTAAAAAATAATGGTGTATTATGTAATCTTATATAATTATATTAAAAATGATACCAAAGCTCGATGTGATCCATCAAGCTTCTGGAGTTGGATTTCTATTTCCTTTGATTCAATTTCATGTAAATATTGGATTATGTGATACATTGATTTTTATTTATATGCTACATTGATTTTGTTTATATTGCATTTGCCGACATTTTTGAGTGTTCTATGTGCCAGGACTTTATTACATGCTTTATGTAAAGAATTTCATTGAGTACTACCCCCAAGAAACAATGAAAGCACCATGATTGCCTGATTTTCACAGATGAGCAAATTGGTGCATGAGGAGAAAAATAAACATGCTAAAGACCTCAGCTGGCAGGTTGTAGAGACCAAGGTCTGAAGTCAGATCGACTGAGTGCAAATATCAAGAGAAAGGCCATATCCTGAACAAGGACCTCACAGTATGGCAGGGAAGACAGCTGGGTAAACAGCTGGTAAACAGAGATTGGCACACCCCATGGCATCTCACAACTCTGACCTCTAACAGGTGCTTCTGGTTCTCACAGAGAATGACTTCCTATTTGGGAACTCAATGACTACATCCGGAAGGCCATAATACATTCATTCTAGTAAAATCTTCAGTGGCTCCCAGAGGGCAAGGATTGTATCTATTCATCTTTGTGTTCATGTGACTAGAACAACAACAACAACAAAAAACCTCATTGAATAAGTTCTAAGGCCAGAAGAATATTTTAATCTATCAAAGTATGGTATTTGGGTTAACAGAAGGAAAAGAGCTTCAACTACTTATCATGAATCACTGACTGGCATGGAGAGAGGTATTTGAATTACAAATGTTTTCTAGAAGGAATAACAAATTGAACAGCAATGGTCACTGACACTATCACCAAAATAGAGTTTTTAGTTTCCTCATGGAGTGTGGAAAAGCCTCCATAGAAACTGACAGTAGAAGGGTAATTATGGAAGATACGTTGGTGAAGGGAAAAGCCTGACACAAAAAAATTACTTGATTACTTACCCTTTTACCCATGATTTTATTGTTTCTTGCTTCATGTATGTCTTTCTTGCTATTTGTATGTCTTTAAAGACTTTAGAAATTCTGTAACGAATGACATGGCAAAGCCCAGCTTCCCCCTCTGATTAGTCAAACTTTATTAAAATTCAGTTTCTGACATAAAAAATATGGCTTGATCTTCCTTTCTTAGCCCCACCAAGAACCCCAAATCACTCACGGAGCTGTGCATTCCTCCTGCCCAATGATCCCCTGTAATTGCTTACTTGGGAAAAGAGCAGCAATCACCCCCATGCTCTACCTCCTGGATTTATTTTCCTTATTATTCAAGAAAAATGTCAAGTATCAGCAACTAGATCAGCTGGAACACTCCAATCTGTAAGTAAAAGAGCATTGTAAGCTACATACTATTATTCAGAATTTGTTTGCCAAGAAGTCTGATTTTACTGTTAGGAATTGGCAGTCCATCCTATACATGTATGCTGAATTCTGCCTGAAAAGAGCACCATTCTCATAGAGACAGTGTCCACAAGTAACATCTAGTGCACTGACACTGTTTTTTGGTTCAATTAGAAGTCATGTCATCCAATCCCAAGACAGTCATATAAATAACACCTTACGAGAAAGAGAGTCTGTAAGGAATACATTCTGGATTCAGGTACTGGGATATTTGGCAAAAGCTTGGATTTGTGGCAAAACTGGGAATGAAATATGAATAGCATTTGGCTAGTGAAGCATAGGAAATCGATCCCAGAATTGCTCACTGTTACAAGCATACCTGAGCTGGGTGGAAAAGCCCAAGCATGCACAGACTGGCAGGGCCAAAATTAGATTGAGGGCTCCCATGGTCAATTTCACTAAAACCATTGTCTACCTGCTTGTCAAGTCACTCCCTTAATGAATTTTTTCAAAGGCCAAGATAATAGAATTCATCAAACATACTTCATGTGCCCATTTGTGAATGTATTAAGTCTATGCTTTCTTTCACACAGAATTTCTAAATGCATATTTTTCTTCCTCTCTCAAATGCTAATCTTTCTTGAGATTCAATCCAAGCAAACACTTTCCAAAGATTCAGAAGAACTCTTTCCACGAGTCCAAACTATTCTACACACAGGGAGAGGTGAAATTCGAAACACTGGGTCTCATCTCTCTCTTTATTTGGTTTCATGGCTGACTAGAGAATAATAAAAGCCAGGCCACAGTGTTTATTTCCTGTACTGTCAAACCACGGGGCCATATTGTTAAACAAATGGTGAAATCTGTATTAACAAATACAAAATCCTCAATAACTATTGCTAGTGTTCACCTCCATAAAATACAACAAAATGTGATTCTGAGGAGTCTATCTCATCAAAAATGCAGTCACTCATTTTTTATATACAAGTAGATTCTATTCAATATACTATGTCTCCTCCTATTTATCAATATACTTTGTAATAATTTAAATAACTTTCTACAACTTTTTATACCAAAGGAAATATATTGGTAGCATTTAAAGTAGTGTTCTGGACTTCTATATATCCTTCATTCAGAACTATTTGTACGTTTCCTTCTCAACCTCTGCACTGAATCCAATTTCTTAAGTGTATCTTGTCTAAACCAGTATGTGAGTCATTTTTCTTCATCCTAACTAATACTATCAGAATGTGTTAAAATGAGGATAATCATTCTTAATACCACTGACACTGTATTGGGGTTTTCCAGAAAACAGAACCAATAGGACATATATTATACATAATTGCTCTGCTCATAAAGAAGTGCTTATTTCTAAGAACATTATTTATAATGAACATCAACTTTCTTTATTCTTAAGTATTAAATATCAAAACAAAAGTACTATTTCTAGTTCAACATTTGATACAAATTCTAAAAGCAGACCCATTCACTCTACAATCATTTATTTAACACCTACCTTAAGGTATTACCTAGATGAACTAAACAGATAAAAGACATGGCTCTTATTCAAAATAAAGTGAAGGAACTCCCTGGTGGTGCAAAGTGCAGCACTGTGGCAGCCACTGCAGCACAAACATTATCCCTAGCCAGGGAGGTGACCCACATGGCACAGCAGATGTCTCCTGTCCTGCCTGCTGCTCCCCTCAGCAGTGCAGTTCAGTCAGCCTAATCTGTTCCCCACTCTGTCTATGGTGAATCCTCTCAACACCCCCCGCCACCCCATACACACACCTCTGGCCTGTATCCCAGTTCTTGTATGAATAAGTAAATAAATCTTTAAAAACATAATAAAGTGAAAGTTCATCACATCCCAACCCAGATAAGGTTCCTGGAACATATGATCATCTGAAACTTACATTGTTCTCTAAATTTCAAGATAATTGCACATCGAACTTGAGAATTTATTTTCAACTAACTTCAATTGAATTCATTTCTGTTACTGTCTTTTTTTCTTAGCCTTTGCTGAAGTCATCCACAGAAATTTCAATTTCATTCAGTTATTTTAGCCCTAATTTGTTTACTTATTGAAAATGAATACCTAGCAGCAATAGAAAAAAAAAAATACCATCAACTATAAACCAGGCACTGGGCCACTAGTTGTCATTATAAAGATGAAGAGAGAGAATTTCCCTTCAAAATGATCACAATCTGGCAGAAGCAATAACGATGGAAGCAAAAAAACAAACAAAAAAGCTGTAATGTTGAAGGATATATTCTATACAGGAGAAGCTACAAACCACAAAAAAAATATATAATGTTTTTCAAATTATATTATTTTATAGCTTATATTACTTAAAAAGAAGTTACTCACACTGGATGTGGTACATAGCTGGTAATCAAAAATGCTGAGAAAAATGTTGTCCTTACTTTTTAGTTTGACTTGAAAATAAATAGCTTTAATAATTATTACTTGATGTATAAACCTTTCTGCCTTTTTTTGTTTCTAATACATTACATGAATGTGTGCATGGTATAATACTTACATTATGTGTGCATAAATTAAAAGCACAAAAGCCACAATTTTTGTAAGCTGCTTCTAAGTCTTTCAGTGGTACTGACTTGTTACCTTGGGCAGATTTTCACTGCTCACTGAATTTTATCAGAGGATTATTTTAATCAGATGATATAAGTAGAAGGTAAAATGAAGTTTCCAGGATTGGCAGAAACTGTATGTTTGACATGCAGAATTCAAAGATACCAAAGAAAAAAAAGCTAGAGTTCACATCAAGAGATTGAATGCTTCCCTGTATGTCAAAGAGTGAGTTTGATTTCCCATTGCTTAGGATTCAAATATATCTTTGCAACAAGCAAGAGGTCCCCCCTGAGGCTAGCTGCCTACAAAGTATATCAAGTGTTCTGAAGAAGCCATTCAAGTTCACAAAAGAGATGGTCAAGAATTGGTGAACTTGATTCAATGCCAGGATTTCAACTGTCATGAGAAAGGCTAGGTTTGGCCATATCAAGGGGCTCAAAGCTGATTCCCCATCTCTTGATAATCACTTAATCACTCACAGCTTGGTAAACTTTGAAGATGCCATATAGCTTGCCACCCAAATCAGGATATTTTTGAAAATAAAATGTATACTATTAGTTATGTCTGTTTTGTAAAAAAAAAAAAAAAAAAAGCTATGTGCATGAATGTCAGTTAAAGAGATTTAACACTGGAAGTCCAGAATACCATGAATCTACCCCACATCAGCTATTTATAGCACTAAACATAAGGAAAATTAATTTTTCCTCCCAATTTCTTGAAGAGTCACTGCAGTTTAGGAAATAACATGCATGCATGACAATAAAGAACAGAGATGGAGTCAAATCTACTGTCTTACTTTAGCATATCAGAGAGAATGGTGTTTTAGTAAAAAACAGCGTATGGGGAATTACTTGAAATGCCATGTTTTAGATACCTCATGTTTGATGATTGAATCATAAATAAATGTTCCATCTATTACTTTGGGAATAATGTACACACCTTAGGTAAGCAGAATTTTTAAAAAAGGTTTTGTCATCCCTGTAATCTTAAAATTAGACTCTCCTATCCAATGGCAGAACATGTGGCAACCTCAGTTCTCCCTAAAAGGAAGGACCTGACCCTTATATTTGCATCATGGAAAAGCAGCATGGAATATGCACTCCTTCCAGGTTGACAAACATCAAAATCCAAGAGGAAGAATTTCCAGAAAGCCAATAGACTTATGAAAAAATGTTCATAATTGTTTCCAATAAGAGAGAAGCAAGTTAAAAACCACCCAAAAAACATATGTACTAACTGTAAACAGCAGTACTGTTTATGATAGCTAAGATATGGAAGTAACACAAAGGGCCTCTGGTGCATGATTAACTCAAGGTAGTATGGTATAGCCACACAATGGAATACTCTTCAGGCATAAAAAAGGATAAAGTGTAAAATAGAGGGAGTTAGGGAGAATTGTGTGTAATAAAGAACGGAGAATGATAAAGGCAAATACTGGATATTTACATATTCACAATCTGATAATGTAAAACACTTTTAGAAACCACTGGACATTATTAAGAAATCTGATGGCACAGAGGTTAAGAGGGAGGGGAAAGAAAAAGGATACGGGGGTATGGTATGGAGATAGGGATTAGCTCAATCACTCTATCACTCAATAAATGAATAATAAAAAAGAAGGATAAAAATTTAAGAGGTAACATGAGATGCTTTGCATCATAATGCTAAACATGACAGTTTAGTATCATAAATAAAGTAATTTTTAATGATAGATTTAACACAATACTGATTAAACCTAGCATTTGACAAATTGGATACAATGACCTTAATGTTCATATGAGTGCCAGATAATAGAAAGAAAAAAGGATACACTTTTTTTTTTTCCCCAAGGACAAAACTAAGAGGCAAGTAGAAGATGAAATGTGTTACCCAGTGAATGTCCCACTGCCTAGAATAAGAACCTGGAGAATCATTATGCTCTACTAACAAAAACAAGGAAGACTGTTTATAACCTTCTACTTTCCAAAGGAAAAAGCCTTCCCCAAGAACTCGAGCTGGCCCTAGATAAAGGAAAATCTCATTTCAAAACTTCTGAGGGTGCTTCACACTGCTACAAAATAAGAGACTTTGGCAAGCTTAACTGATTTTCTGTATATCAAAAGTAGGTCAGGAGTTTAGTTTGTAGTCATGTCTGAAGAAAACTGAATTGCTCCAAATGACAGAGTGGGATGAACTTTGATTTGGGGAAAGTCAGCAACGAATGGAATGGAGAAGAGCATAATTCAGAGCAGAGAGGGTTCAATAGAGGCAGAGTCAGAATACCAAGCTAGATGGAGTCTGGGAAAACATAATAATTACCTCCTGGGTAGTAACCAAAATTTTTTCCTGAAATATTGAGAACAGGTTTGCATTACCACAAACATGTGATACAAGGTTAGAAGAAAGGAGTTGTAACAACTTCATTAAATCTATCAGATCAAATGATCCCAGGAAATTGGAGTACATAGAGAATATCTTAGTATGGGACATTCTCACCTCTCTCTCTTGCTGAAATCATGGGTGAACAATGGGGTGACAGAAAGAAGGATCAGGGACGGGGTGAAGTTCTGGGGTAAGATGACCACAATCACTGGCAGTAAGGGGTGTTAAACAAATTTTGATAACTAAAAAAATTGTTCTCATATTTCCATCCCAATCATTGGGGACCTGCAAAGTAAGTTTCTCTGGGAGCTGTCAGAAAAAAGATAAAACATATAGACCCCCCAACGGAAATCTCTGAAGCTATCCTTGCCATCTGCTCTTCTAGGCACACAGCCTATTTCACTTAATTTACACATAATGACTTTCTAATTATTGACTTAACTGCCTTGCCTGAGAGGTTTCCTTAGAAACTGCTTCAGAAACAGCTTCATGCTACAACATTCTAAACTTAGAACAGAAAGTTGAGTAGAAAATTAAAAGAAAATAAGTTGGTGTCATTATTGGAATAAGTGGTATAATTGAACCTATCAAGAGTCTTCAGCATGCACAGCCGAGCCTGCCTCAGGTGCTGAGATGCTTCTCCCCATGTACTCAAAAAGTTGTTCAATAAAGAACAAAGATTTCTAAGATATTTTTTCTCCCTTTCATGTTTGGAAATGTTTACATTAAAAAAAAAAATCTCTCACCTGAAGCAAAAGCTTCAGAACATTCATGCAACCATTCAAATCTTTTGGGTGCACTATATGCATCAGTCACTGTGCTGAGACTGCAAACACTCCAGTTCTCCAAAGCACTCTCACTGCAAACTTTGGACTTCTCTCTTCCTTCTAAAGAAGTTCAAGTATGGGCCCTCCCTGGTGGCCCAGCGGGTTAGAGCACAGCACTGAGAAGCTAAAGCCACTTTAACATGATTTCAATCCCTGACCCGGAGGTGACCACATGGCGTGGCAGACCTCTCCTGACATGCTCGCTGCTCTCCTCAGCAGCGTACTTGTCAGTCCGCCTGTTCTGCTCCCCACTCTGTCTCTGGTGAATCCCTCTCACTGCCCCTGAACCTCTGGCCTGTACCCCCGTTTTGTATGCATAAATAAATAAATCTTTAAAAAACAATGTTCAAGTATTCCGAACACTGTGACAAAAGTTAGAATAGCAGAAAGTTAAAGAAGTCACCTTCAGATTCAGTTCTACTAATTGTTACTTTATACAAATTTGGAAAGGCTAAATAAATTCTCCAGTCAAGATTTCCTATAAATAAAGAAGAGAGAGAAAAATGGTACCTCCTTGAAGGGTTAGAGGATCGAATGAGATAGTGTACTTGCCGACCACAGTTTGTGGATTCCTCTTTAGGTTACTCAAGCTAAAATGTTCATCAACTCCAGCTATGCACATGTCAGTGACCACCCTGGGGTGTGTGCAATTGGTGCTCTCTGAGCTCACACTAGCTCCTCTTTATAATGATTATCTCATAGAGCAGTAGTTTCATAAAGCAAGAGGTTCTTTACGAACAACCATAAATATAAATTTTAGGTAATATTAATAATAATCCACAAATGATTGCTACTTGTGTTTATGTGAGATTACTTTTCAAGACACAAAGGTATGGTTTATGTAAACAGATATATTAAAGAGATTAGTAAAATTTCAAATACAAATGATGGATATACACAGCTTGGACTTAATCTAAAGATGAACTGATTCTCTCTAAATTCTGAGAATCTGTATATTTTAAAAAATAAAAAGAACTGGCATTCTATGATTTTTTTTTTAAGACACATTCTTTGTCAAGAGGAAGAATTCAAAGCACAGAGAACTTTCTGGTGAGTACTGGAAAGAGAGAATTTTGAGACACATTCTATCTTGTCCCTTGCCCCCTAAGCATCACCTGAATTCTCATTAAGCCTTTTTTTAAAAAAATGTACTTTATTTATTTCTGCCTACAGAACCGGGATACAGGCCAGAGGTGCAGGGACCTTGAGAGAATTCACCAGAGACAGAGTGGGGAGCAGAACAGGAGATGGACTAAGTACACTGCTGAAGGGAGCAGTGGGTGGATCAGGAAAGGTCTGCTGCACTATATGGGTCACCTCCAGAGTGAAGATCAAGCTCACACTGAAGTGGCCATGGCCAGCTTCACAGTGTTGTGCTCTAACCTGCTGCACCACCAAGGAAGGCCCCTCATTAAACCCTTTATCTGGAAACCCTTCAAAACCAATAAAATGGAAAGCTGTTTGGAGGTTTCTCAAACTGCTAAAAATGGAGCTTCCATATGATCCAATAATTCCACTCCTACTGATCTATCCAAAGGACACAAAACATCAATTTAAAAGTACACCTACACCCATATGTTTATTCTTGCACTATTTATAATAGGGCAGATGTGGAATCAACCCAAATGCCCAAATATAGATTACTGGATCAAGAAGATGTGGTACATCTACACAATGGAATATTACTCAGCAATCAAAAAAGATAAACTCATGCCATTCGTGGCCATGTGGATGGAGCTGGATGGGATCATGCTTAGTAAAATATGCCAGAAAGAAAAACACTGGATGGTTTCACTCATAGCAGAAGTGTAAGGGATCAGGGAGGGAAAAAAAAGTAATTGTAATAAAGTAAAAGTAAACAACTATAAAACAAGACATTCTACCAGGGAGGAGGGGGAACAGGATCAAAACTGGGGTAGGAAGAACACACGGGACTATGGTGATGGTACATGTGTGAAGTGGGGTGGAAAGTCCATTGGGATTACAACTGAGATTAAAAAAATGTGCAGAAAAATGTAAAAGTATGAATATACTGCTAACATCCCTGAAATAAAAACAGTGAAATGTTCTGAAATGAAAGCAATGTGCTCTGATAACAGGATTTCACTATACTGTAATTAAAAATAGTGACTCTTTTATCACCATTGCAGACAGGAAATCACTAGCAGAACAAGCAATGGCTTCAGATTTACTTACAATAACACATAAAGAAGGTATCCTAAAGGACTTAGCTCTCCTACTGATTGATACCTTTTTATGTAAGTCCTTCAAATGATGGAGAAATACTACCTAATAACTTATTGCCTTCTGTAGTTATTGCACAAAAAACATCCCTTTCCCTGACACAGAATTCCTTTTACTCTTTTCCCCCTGCTCCTTTGCCAGCTATACTTTTTATACAAATTCCCAATCATATGTGAGCGATCAAAGAGAAACTGGGTGAGCGAGCAAAGAGAAGAAACTCTAAGAGAGATACAATTTGATTATATGAGGGGTGAACGCTTAGGAGAATATAGGGAATTCATACCTGGTACAAACAGAAGTACAGCTATGTGAACTGAATGTCATAGCTACATGTAATGCTTAATTTTACATTAACTGCAGAGGAAGCTTAAGAACTTGTGTTTGATACGAATTTTAAATGAAGAAAAGTCATCATTCTGTTATCAAATATCAAAAGAATGAATAATTAATAAACTAAAAGTCTGCTTGAAACACAAAATCGTAGTTTAAAAGACATGTCTCAAATATTCACAAATCATCCCACTCATTCTAGTTTCATATATACTACTAATGTTTCATTAAATACCACCTATTCTGTTATAATGTGATTCTTATTTCCTAAGAAATCTTAGTTATCCAAAAATCTAACCATAAAAATAGTTGTTTTGATGGGGAAAAAAAGATTGGGAGGTAGAGAAGCCCAGAATCTTCATATCAAATTTAGTTTTCCTGAAGAACTTTCAGTAATAAAATTGATTTTTTTTAATATCTCTAAGTATTTGGTTATAAGTGAAACTTCCAGTTCTTGATTGGAACTCAACTATTGAACATTATGTTCAAATTTAAAACCTTTTCTTATAAAAGAATGAAGTTGTATTACTAGCTAACCCAGACACAAAAATAAATCCCAAATAGATTAAAGATTCAGATATAGGATCCTCCCTGGTGGCGCAAGAGGTTAAGATACAGCACTGCAAGCTAGCCACAGCAGCTCCGGTGGGAGTTCAATCCGTGACCCTGGATGTGACCACATGGCGTGGCAGACCTCTCCTGACCCACCCCCTGCTCCCCTCAGCAGTGTACTTCATCCATCTGCCTGTTCTGCTCCCCACTCTGTCTCAGGTGAAGTCTCTCACTCTCTGCATCTCTGGCTTGTACCCCAGTTCTGTATGCATAAATAAATAAATCTTTAAAAAAAAAAAAGATTTAGATCTGATACCTGCAACAATAAAATACACAGAAGACAACAATGATGATATGTACCAAGACATCAAGAATAAAGATATTTTTGGTGACATGTGCTACAGTAAGGGAATTAAAAATAAAAATAAGCACTTGGGATTTCTATATAATGAAAGGAAAATACAAGACAATTAAAAGGACACCAATGAATGGGAGAAAATACTTCTGTAATATGTAACTGATAAGGGATTAATATCCAAATTTTATTTAAAAGTAATGCAATTCAGTAATAAAAAGACAAATAGCCCACTAATAAAAGGGTAGCAGATATGAATAGAGAAGTCATAAAGAGGGTATCTAGAAAGCCAAAACACATAAGAAAAAATTTTCATTGTTGTTTCTAATAAGAGATGCATATTAAAACCACAATGGGGCTCTCCCTGGTGTCGCAGGGGGTTAAAGCACAGCACTAATAAGCCAAAGGCACTGCAGCACAAGTTCCATTCCCACCCTGGAGGTGACCACATGGCGTGGCAGACCTCTCCTGACCCACTTGCTGCTCCCCTCAGCAGTGCACTTCGTCAGTCCGCCTGTTCTGCTCCCCACTGTCTCGGTGAATCCTCTCACAGCCCCTGCACCTCTGGCCTGTACCCCAGTTCTGTATGCACAAATTAATAAATTAAAAAAAAAAAAACAGTTAAAAACCACTGAACATCAGTAAACATCCTGAGCCTCTGTGGTTAGAGGGAGGCTAAAGGACAGGGGCTGTGAGGCATGATGGTGGGGGGGGGGGGAGGACAAAATAAAGCCCTAAATATGCAAAAATAGATCTCTTTCAGTTTTGGTCACCCAGAGGAAGTTCGCTCACATAGTGATGCACAGAGCTCTGGGAGCAGTTACCACTACTCAGACATAGTCTCTCAGTCTCTGCAAACACTACAAAGGCTGTGGGAAGAGCTCAGGACTCTCTGGTGACTTGATGTCTTAAAGCACCTCACCAAACTTGACTTTCAGAAAGCCAAAAATAAAATTAAATGTGCTCCTTTAACCAGTGTCAATGAGTGAAGTTTTTTTTCTAGAACAATCTCAAAGATAACACTGAGCACATTGTTCTCATTATGAAAGTGACCCAAACCAGGAGGGTTAACAGGCAGCAGTGCTTTCTCACAAGCCAGTAAGCCAGTGATGTTTTGAGTTGAAGTTGGTCAGCTTCCTCAAAGATGGAGAGTGGACCCTTGCTTTTCAAATTACTGTCTCACTGCATTTGCTCCCTAGTCAACTACATTTTCCTTGTATTTAGTTGCTCTGAAAGCACAAAAGAAGTATTCCTCTGTGTCCCAGGGTTTTATATCAGAACTTTGCAATCTTAAAAAAATATTATTGGAAGTCTCATTCATCATCTTTTTTTCTAGGAGATAAAGTCTCACTCTTTTCCTTAGGCTGCAAAGTAGATAAATCAATTATAACCTTAGCTCAACAAAACGAAGCAGTGCAGAAGCAAGGAGTCATGTTGAAAGAATACAAATGAGCTGCCAGGATGACTTCAAAATCTTTGTTGTTGCTGCTTTGGGAATTTGGCAGATTTGTGTCCTTGTAAGCAAATATGTCACACGTGTCGTTTCATAATGAAACACTTCTTTTTAAAGGCATATTTAACATCTGGGTAGTCCTAAAGTCTTAAGGTACAGAAAACAGAATAATTAAATAAGCAATAAAATGTCATCCCATGGGGGAAAGTCTATTTCCAGGGAACCTACAGTATCACACAAACTATTTTTATGCAGTGATATAGCTTAATAAATTATGCAAATTTCATCTGGATGGTGGAATAAAGGGAACCTTTGTTATTCATGTTTATCAGTAAATTTAAACAACTGCTTTATTTCTCTGTTGTTCAATAAAATGAATGTACTTCTTTCCTTTTGCCTCAGAGATAATTACCAAATGAGTAAATGTTAAAAATATATATATATACATACATATATAAAATATGTATCTAGAACAAGAATATGTTAGAAGATAACTTGTTAAAGGCAAATAAGAAGGTGTTAATTTTTTTATTTTTCCAAAGTGCCATGATATACTGAAAAGCTGCTGAACAAATGGACAAAGATGGAAAGACCAACGAAGGGAAACAGCTGCTAGAATAAGCAAAGACCTAGAAAGACCTAGAAAGAAGTATATAAACCATGAGAGAAGACAAAACTGAAGAAAATGACATGCTAAAATGTAAGTAATATTTGAATATTATTTAAATAATACTTGAATATTTTTTTAAATAATATTTAGATGGGGAAGGTGGGCACAGTGGTCTATGGTAAAGGGCTTGGGTGGTGCTTGGGTGGTGGAGGTGGGGTAATAACATACACATGAGAAGGTGTGAATCTACTCCCCTAAATCGTATAAAGTGTTGTAAACCAATGTTACCTCTATAAAGGGAAGATAAGTAAATAATAAAATATAAAATGAAACCATAAAATGCTACATAATAAAACATTAAAAAAATCTGGTAACCAGGGAAATCTCTGTAAAAGGCATTTAACATTTTTGTTAATTACCAGTTTATTTTCAGTGAAAAACTGCATATTAACTTAGGGACCACTTTCCATTTGAGTTAACTCAAATGGGTTACACTGAGGTTATTTCTCAACAAAATAAAAATGCTCTAGCTGCACTTCCTAAAGCTCTATATACACACATCTACAAACCATTCTATTGTCGATAAAGGATTTCAAATACATTATTTTCTTATAATTTAGATGGTTGTTACTAGCTTGTTACAAACTATTTAATTGCTATTAAATTTAAATTATAAATTGCTCTGGCCTCTACCCCAGTTCTGTATGCATACATAAATTTTTCTTAAAAAATCAAAATATGTTCTAAACTTCAAGTCTCAATTTGTACTTTCATAAGCTGCTATATTAGTTTTGTAGTGCTGCATTATTACCAAAAATTCAAGTTTAAAATAAACCCACTTATTAGTTCATAGTCTTGTGTCAGAATTGGGTAGCTGGTGTGTGTAAGGTTTCATAGGCCAACATCAAGGTTTTAACCATGTGTAGCTCTTATCTGGAGGAGAGAATCCACTTCCAGACTCATTCAGATTGTTGTCTGAATCCAGTTCCTTGCATTTAAAAGACTGAGTTCTTCCTTCAGTTGCTGGCTGATGGCCAGCATTTGCACTGCAAAATTTGAAAACACTCTCTGTATATTGCACACGGCCCTTGCATCTTCACAGTTATCAGTGGTGCATGAAATTCTTTCTGTGCTTTGAATCTGACTTCCTCCCAACAGCTCCTTTCCACCTCTGCTTTTGAAGTGCTCATGCGATTAGATTTGCTTTTGTGATTACCTCAAAGCCAAGGATAAGTGGACTTAATTACAATGAAAAATGCTTTTGGCCATGTAAGATAACATAATCACACACATAATAGCTTATCACACTCAGAGTCCCCAAGGTTAGGGCAAGAAATGACGGAGGGGGTGGTGGTGGCATTTTTAGGTTTCTTCCTATCACTAATATCTGCAGTTAAAATAAATGCTTCCTATTGTTGCCTACTGCAAAATTCCTTTAGAATATTTTTAATTCCACCTCTTCAAATCTCCAAACCTGTCATTGCCCTCTCCCACATGAGGCTTTTCACATTCCCCCACCCCTTCACTTAGACTTGGCAGGCACAGTTTGGCAATTATTTAAATATCTGTTATAGTGTGCTTCCTGTGTTTCAGACATCCTTAATAAACATTATGCCATTTATTCCCAGATTTTATTGATTCATCAAGATTGAATTCTTGTCTGTCTTATTCACTGCAATAGCCCTGTTGTCAACAACTGTGCTGAAATAATGAATAAATCTGTTCATATGGCAAGATTCCTTATTCATCCTTGATTCCTGCTCTACTTCTTTGTAGCTTCTTTAGAATTGAGATTTCATCACTGAGATCACGTGAAGGACAGCAGGCCAGACAATGAGAAACACTGGGTTCTCAGCCCTTGGCGATTGTGATGAACAGGCAGGATAACTGGTCCTGCAGGATTTGTATCCAGTCCAAAATGAAAAGGCAGGTACAAATTAATCTTTCAGCTCTTTCTTGGTCAACAAACTCCACTTATGGAAGGAAGAACTAAAACCCTCCACCTGGAGTTGAGGTTGTTATTCCCTCAAGATATTCACAGAATTAAGTGCCTTGAATTTTACTCTGTAATCCAAAAAGCTCACAGCCCAGTACCCACAGACTTGACAACTTTGGCTAGCTCTTTCACACTCGAAGTGAAGAAACGGAGTGATGATCTTGTCATCACATTCCTAGGATCTCCCTTGGATGACAACTGTAACAATCTGAATAACCGATACTCAGATTTAGAGGTTTGCAGAGCATAATATTCTGATAAATACAGATCAACATCTCTTTAGGGAATATCATTAATGCAAACTGGACTTTTTTGTCTAGTAAAAAAGGTCATATTGCAGGCTTTGGTTACAATCAAAGTTTTAAAAATATGTTTGATAAACCAAAAAAGAATATCACTGAAAAGGAAATTAAAGTTAAAAAAAGCAACAACTCTTGCTTTATATGATGTTATCTGCATGTTTTGAAAACAATTTCACTATTGGTGCAAATCCAATAAAAGTATATACAAATTTAATACTCAAAAGAGGAAAAATTGGCATCAGCACACTTTCTGCTCGCCAGGCTGAAAGAATGTTATTGAAGATTCCTCACATACATGTTCCATGAACTTTGAGTGAACCAACAGGTCTTAAAAATTGTATTAGCCAAAGCAAATTCACATAGCAAGCAAAGTTTTTAGGCGAATGAGGCAAAATTTTCTCTCTTCAGCCTAAAGCGGAATTGCCATCAACAATCAGAGGAACAAATTAATCTTTTCAGGTTTGCCTTTCACAATGGATGGAATAAACTGTTCTGAAACAGAGACAAAAGTCAAGTAGTTGATAAAAAACTGACTTAAATGCTTTGTATAACACTAAAAAATCACTGCTCAAAATGTCCATTTTCCATGTTTCATTATTTTCATGTTACTCTGGGTGATAACTTTTAGGACAGCTAAGACATAGGTATTTTTAAAATGTATTATAGAAGTGAAGATATTTAAAGTGATGTTTTATTTGAAAAAGATTTTTTTTAAAGATTATTTATGCATGCAGAGCTGGGGTCCGGGTGAGAGGTGTGGGGGAGGGTAAAAGTTTTAGGGGGAAAGGATGTCCTGAACAGCTCTACAGATACAGGTTTTGTGGGCTCCACCCCCACTCCAGAAGCTATGAATTCAAATCCCAGCATCACCAAAGGGAGGACTGCTAGGACCAGAGGGCAGAGTTAAGCACCCAATTTGGGTTCTAGATATAAAACAAGTCATGTTGGGCTGAGGGAGACACATGGAGCAGAGACATAAGAAGAAACTGTGGAGAGACCTGTGGAGAGGTTTGACTATGACCCGTATTGACTTTGATTTTGATTTTGCTCTTTTCCTACCAGACTTGTCTGCTACTTCTGACATTTTCATGGGTCCCAGCCAGAAGGTGTTTCAGATTTGTGGTGGGCTTTCAGGCCTTGCTTTGGACCAATCCCTTTTGGGTTGACTTTTACCCACGAGGGGATGGGTAACTTTGAGTATTTGATTTAGAAACTATATTCTTTGTTTGCTGTATTGCACACTGATTGTATTAAAGTTCCTTTCTATTGAAGGTTTTATATGTTTTGTCTTGATGCAGTGGATGACAGCTATTTAGAGCAGGAAGGCTTGGGGGTGTCCCTCTCCCTGCCCTACAACAAAAGATTCGCCAGAGACAGAGTGGGGAGCAGAACAGGCAGATCAACTAAGTACACACTGCTGAGAGGAGCAGCAGGCAGGTCAGTAGAGGTCTGCCACATCACGTGGTTCAGCTCCCTAGCTGGGGATTGAACTTGTGCTGCAGTGGGTGCAATAGCTTCATAGTGCTGTGCTTTAACCTGTTGCGAAACCAGGGAGAGCCCTGAAAAAGATTTTTTTTTTTTAAGATTTATTTATTTTATTCATACAGAACTGGGGAACAGGCCAGAGATGCGGAGGGTGAGAGGATTCACCAGAGACAGACTGTGGAGCAGAGCAGGCAGATCGACGAAGTACACTGCTGAGGGGAGCAGCAGGCGGGTCAGGAGAGGTCTGCCACGCCATGTGGTCACCTCCGGGGCAGGCGGGGATGGAACTCATGCGGAAGTGGCTTGAGCTTCTTAGTGCAGTGCTTTAACCCACTGCACCACCAGGGAGGGCCATGAAAAAGATTTTTAAAATTGTATTATGTTAGATTTCTATTGCAATAAAGATTATTAGTCTAGGAGAAAATATTACCAATTGATTGCTCTGGAACAAACAGAATTTTTTGGTGCCTTGCATGTTTAGGTTTGGTATGTTTAAAAGGCACCATCATGGCCCTCCCTAGTGGCACAACAGGCTAAGTTGTAGCACTGTGAAGCTACCTGCACCCACTGCAGCACGAGTTTGATCCCCGGCCAGGGAAGTGACCCACATGGTACAGCAGACCTCTCCTATCCCACTCACTGCTCCCCTCAGCAGTGTATTTCTGTAGATCTGCATGTTCCCCACTCTGTTTCTTGTGAATCCTCTCACACCTCTTGCTTGTATCTGGATTCCTCTACACTAAATAAATCCTAAAAAAAAAAAAAAAAAAAAAAAAACTGAAAGGCACCCATCACATCCCCTAGATTGACTCTGCTCCTTCCTTCTGCCACAGTAGTACAACATGAGAATGCCAGGTGCTTAAAATGTTCAATATCATTTAACGTCTAGTTTTATTTATGAAAATACATGATCCATTTTATTTTCCATCTATCTGGACTCAAGACTACTGTTTATAGAAACAAATTAACAGGTTAAATTTATTTGTCCCAACTTTCTCCTTAACTGCTGACAATTTAATGACAAACATTTCCATTCAAGAAACTAGGTTCTAAAGACAAATATGAAGATTAAAAATAAAATCAAACAGTTCAAACATGGCTGAGCATAATAGAAAACTAAGGTTTTGTTTATGAAAGGTTTTTATAAAAGAAATCGATGTTGATTTGCTCTAGACGTTCATGATGCCATAGAAGAAGAAGAAACATAGACCAAAATTCAGTCTACAGCACCACCATCCTGGTGTAAAGAGTATTTTTATTCTCTGTTCCTATGTTGAATGGTTTTAGCAGTTGCTATGGATAAATCTGATGAAAAAGACAATATTCCAAATTTAAAATATGTTGATACGTCACCAAAGTAAACAATAAAACAAATGACTTGCACCATGATCTGCTCCTCCTGCTTTCTCTTGATTTTGGTTACCCACGAGAAGCCCAACTTGAAAATGGACATTTCTCTTCCATGGCTTCACTCAGCTGTTATCTCAATCCAAACATGAGTCTCTGTCCACCCTAGTTTGCTTCTTCCAAAAAAGAAATAGTATCATGCAGTAGTTAGGAGCTTTGGAGTCAGCACACTAACGCCAAAGCTTAACATTTTCTAGGCCTCTTCCTTCTAAGCTTCAATGTCTTCAGCAGTAGGAGAGCTCAATGGTTTACCTCACTGACTAAACATGAGGATTCAATAGGAAAGTTTTGTGCACGGCCTACGTAAGTCCCGGCCTATGTTAACTACTATGATTCGTAGTTTAGATACTACCAAATTTAAAATATGTTGATACGTCACCTCTTCTGAGTCTTTTGCTCCTCTCCCTGGCCCCTTGCCCTGGAAACATATAGAAAAAGAAATATCAGCACACTTATTTGCTTTTTCTGATGCCTAAGCCCTTCCTCCTCTTATCATCAGTTCTACAACTTGAGGAGACAACATTCTTCATAATCAGACTCTTCCCACTCTCTCAACATCATATCCCATCTCTTCACCACCTGTCAATGAACTTTTCTCCACTGCCCATCCAAAATAGCTCTCCATCATCTGGCTCTATGCCCATTATTCCCCTTGCTCTTTTCAACCTTATTTCACCAAAGTCCTACTCATTCTGTAGCATAAATCCCACCAGCTCTGTAAACTTGAAGTATACCTCCATTGGCTCCCAGGTTCCTCACCTTTCCTCCTTCAGCAGTTGGCAACCTTTTTAAGTCACGATCACTTTGGCTTTTAACAATACATGGCTGTTCGTCTCACCTGAAAAATATCCTCCCAGAACAGGACACATCCCTTATGCCACCAGTGGTTTAAGCCAGTGGGGGACACTCAGTATTTAATAGTAAATTTGTAATGAAAATGAACGAACATACTTCTTTCCGATTCCCCCAAACACCTCATGCTTTCCCACTCCCATCAAATCTACAATCTCTATTGTGATGATTATTGCCCTTAAAACATGAAAGTTACAAGGCCCTCCCTGGTGGCACAGCCCTCCCTTGGCTTAAAGCATAGCTCTAAGAAACTAAAGCCACTTCAGCATGAGTTCGATCCCTGCCCCTGAGGTGATCCACATGGCGCAGCAGATCTCTCCTGACTTGCCCGCTGCTCCCCTCAGCAGTGTACTTCATGATCCACCTGTTCTGCTCCCCACTCTGTCTTTGGTGAATCCTCTCACCACCCCTGCACCTCTGGCCTATAACCCAGTTCTGTATGTATAAATAAATAAAATTTATTTAAAAAAAAAACATGAAAGATACAATATAGGTATGGCTATATAGGTATGTTTTCACCTTAAGCTTAACACTGTTAGGAAAACTACCCATCAATAAAGTTGAAATAGCCACTGATAGAACATTATTTCAATTGTCTCCCCCAAAAGCAGATTCCAAAATGGATTTTTAGTGCAAACAATTTGAAAGGTGATCCCAAACCCACGGCAGGAGATTAGAGTGTAACAGGGTGGTCCCTAGGAAAAGGGGAAGTTCCAGGTTTCCTACCCACCCCCCAGAAGGAGGGTGAGGCTGAGCAGAGAAAAAGGAGAAAGAGAAGGAATTAGGAAAGAGAAGGAGAGAAGGAAGCTGGATGGAGAGCCAGAAGGAGACCTGAGGAAGCCACATGGAGCAGCAAGCATGTGATGAAGAAACCGGGCTTGTTTCCTGACCCTGGACTGGTTAAGGCAGATGTAGGTGAGATACCTGCAGGGAGGTGACTATGGCAGTGTTTATATTGATTTTTATTTTGCTCTTTTCCTCCCAGATTTGTCTGGCCATTTCTGACCTTTTTCCATGGGTCCCTGCCAGAAGGTGCTTTAGTCTTGTGGCAGCTTTCAGGTCTTGCTTTGAGTCAATCCCTTTTGCCCACAAGGGGATGGGTAGCTTCAGGTGTTTGATTTAGAAGTTATATTCTTTGTGTTCTGTATTATATATTTACTGTATTAAAGTCCCTTTTCATTAAAGTTATATATGTTTTGTCTTGATGCGGCGGATGACAGAACCCACTTAGAGCAGGCAGGTTTGGGGCTTCAGGGGTGCTCTTTCCCTGTCCTGTGACAGAGGAGTGAGACAGGGCAGGGGAGTGACCGGTAAAGGCAAGTTATCAAGGCAGAGCCATATGGGCAACTGGAATGGACGTTGAAAAGAAAAGAGTGTAAAAGAGAATTTTCTCATGATATTCAATTGTTGTAAGGACGGTAAAGGAGTTAAGGAGCTCATCCACCATCTCCTGATCACGGGAAGGGCTGCTCCTGGAGAGTGCCACTTCCCTGGCCCTTCCACCCACAATGCACCCTGGCAGAGTAGCCACCTTCAGCTTGGGAGGAAATAGTATACAAGTGGCAGATCTGGCCTCTCTCTGAAGTGCCAGTGCTAGCTGAGGGCTGATTGGTAGCATAAACCTGGGCCATCGACACCCCACCGAAAGCTTTGATGCAGCCCCAACAGCAGCAAGGTCCTGATTCCAGCTCACATTGAGAGTAAAAAAATTCAGATTTTTTTAATTGATTTTAAAGATTTATTTTATTTATGCATACAAGAGCTGGGGTACAGGCCGAAGGTGGGGCGGGAGAGAGGATTCACTAGAGATGGAGTGGGGAGCAGAACAGGTAGATCTACTGAAATACACTGCTGAGGGAGCAGTGGGCAGGTTAGGAGAGGTCTGCCATGCCACGTAGGTCAGCTCCCTGGCCAGGGATGAACTTGTGCTGTAGTAGCGGCAAATAGCTTTATAGTGCTAAGACTTAGTCCCTTGCCCCACCAATGAGGGCCCAAACTCAGAATTTAAATAGCAAGAAGTCCCTTCCTAGAAAAAGCAAGCAATATAAAAAGAATTTTTACAACATCTGCTCTTTACTTATACTTTACTTTTAGGATTGTGGGTTGGCCAAAAAATTCCCACACATAGATGGATCATCTGGAGAAGTGTTGCTTGCAGACAGAGGTGACCCTCTCACATTCTCATTGTTCTCAAGGGACAGATAAATGCTTTGATGAGTCACTCCAACATTTAAATGTATTTGACTTTGGACAATAAAATAGCTTACATTTATTGGGCTTTCACTCTGCATCAAGGTGCAAAGCTGAGTTCACTTAATTCTCCCAACAACATTGTGAATAAGTACTGATATTATCTATATTTTTCCTATGAGAAAATTGAAGATCAAATGAAATAAGGAATCCTCACAAAGCTACAAAGTGCTACCAAGTGTTTGGAGATGTAATTTAAATCTTAAATTTTGTAGTCAAATAATCCAGTATTCATATCCTTAACTTACACTCATTAATTATCCCATGTCCTAAGAAAAAGATCCAGCCAACATTTTCTATATAATTCTTCTTCATACACCCTTTCTTTCAGCTAAATTATATCCATTTCCTTAGCTATTCCTCATATATCTTCTTTTCCTGTCTTTACTCAAGCATACTTCTCCCTCCCAAACTCTTAATTTTTCATAATCTTAAATATAATCAGTTAAACTGTCCTGTGTACACACTGCATCTAATTCTTGGCAAGGCCATAAGCCACAGAACTATTGCAGAAAAATTATCCATGAGCATTTATGTTTAGATCTTGAATTAAGCTAGTCAAATAAAAACATCCCTAGTTAAAAAGTGATAGCATATGGGACATAAGGCAATTCTTAGCAGAGTAAATTCATTACAATGCTCCAAATAACCAAATGGTGCTTTGGGTAGTGAAAATATTCTGATTATGCTCACAAAATAGGCTAGCAAAGAAAATTTATTCCTCAGCTACCACATTCAAGACAAATTATGTCTTAAAGTTGATTTATGTTTGCAAATATGTGGTGAGTTCTTTCAGCACAGGGCCTTTTCCCAGACTCCTTACACTGGCAAAATTTCTATTAATTTCATTTTGCTTCTTTGCAATCAGATCTAGGGCATGTGATATACATAATGTAACAAGTTTCAATTTTTCCAAAAATTTAGCATTATAATCACTGTGAATCTTAAACTTCTGCAGTGTCAAAAAGTGCTACTGTATACTTTTCAAAATCATTACATCTTTGCATGCTATTTTTAAACTCCCTGCATTAGAGCCAGGATAGAAGAGGTTTCACAGGGGAAAGCACAAGCGTGGAGCACATGTCTATAGAACCCGACACCCGCCTTCTGTGACCCAGAGGAAGATGAGGACAAATGCTTGCCCCCTTATAGCCCGAGTGACTCTTGACTTTCTAGTCCACCTCTCCAGATCTCTTCTCCAGTTGTTCTGTGTCCTTTCGTCTGACCTGCATGAACCTCAATGAGTTTCCTTGCCTCTGCCTCTCAGATGCCTTTGTGCAGTGAGCAGCAATGATTTTATCTACACGTCCATTTCTAATATCATATCATAGAGGTTGATTCATCCACAAATAATTCGTGCCTACTGTGTTCCACATTCTTTACTAGTCATTGTGTTGTGCCAGGTTTCGAGTTTCCTAAAGACCACCAAGGAGCTGATTCCGATGCAAAGCACATGAGGGTCTTTATTGCAAGCTTGAGCCTGGGCTCCCAACATGCACCGATGCAGTGGCCAAAGTTGAGAGCCCTGAGCTCATGGCAGGCAGGGTTTTTATTACAGAAGAGGGGAGTTTCAGCCCAGCAGAGGGGAGGTTTTGCTCAGCAGTACATTGATTGGTGGACATTGAACAAAGTTATCTTGTCTTAACTGAGTTGATCTATGCATGTAAGATGTCACCTTCACTACTCGGCCCTCATACCTTAGGACATCTGGTGTTTTTCTGATATGTACTGGTTACTTGCCTACTTGCTAATTGGCTGTTGCTATGGGATGAGCAAGATTAGGACATTTACAGTTAAATTCGGCCTTGGCGCCTTGTTGATAACTAAAACTTAGGCCTGGCTATTTCAGAAGCATTCTGAAGCCTGTCATGGCGTCAGTTTGGCCTTTCAATTGGCAATACAGGGGTGATTAGATGCATCTAGAGTACTCATTTCTGATGATATTTTTGAGTCCCATGATGAAATTATTTTACTACTGGACTGTCTGCATTTAGTAAGTAATTTTCCATTTTTTTAATTAACCAAGGACAAACATCAGTGAATCAATAAACAGAATATGGTATATACATGCAGTGGAATACTAGCCATAGAAAAGAAGCATTCATACTTAGTTACTAATGTGGATGAAACTCAAAAACATTAGACTAAATAAAGACCCAAAATGTTACATGTTATATGAGTCTATCTACATGAAATTGCCCAAATAGATGAAGTCATAAAGCAACTAAGTCATTGGTGCTTGCTATGGAATAAGGATGCAGGAAATGGAGCAACTTGTAATAAATATGAAGTTTTGTTAGGGCTGAAAGTGGTTTGTAACACATAGAGGCATTGCTTGTCCAGCATTGTGAATGTAAATGCCAATGGATTGTGCACTTTATATTGGTTAATTTGAATTTTTGAGTTTCACTCAGAGGGGAGGAATTCATAAGAGATAAGTACACTAGCCAGTATCTGCCAGCAGAGATAAGCTGGTGATTGCTAAAGATGAGTTTCTGAGCCTTCCCAGGCTTACACCATACCCCATTAGAGGCTTATACATTAACTTTCTGGCTTATGCAGTAGAAATACCCATGATAATAGTAAAAAGGTGAAAATCACAACTGTAACATCATCAACAACTTTTATAACACCACACTATTATTGAGCCTTTGGGCTGGTCAGAAACTGGGCCAACTGCTCCACAAGCATCATTCCATACAAGCTTCACAGTAACAGGAGGTAAAACATGATAACATTGAGATGATAACATTGAGACTCCAGGATCAGATAACTTGACCAAAATGCAAATTTAGAAAAAGGAAAAGTGAGAGTTTTATCAAACAGCTTGCCTACAACAACCAATGTGGTTATCCTCTCCGCTTAATATCTGTAATATAACTTTAGTGGGTGTGCTAAGCTGTTTAGTCTTCCTGATGCCGGGCAATCCAAGCACTAACAAAACTAAACTGACTATCATGGCCAAAAGGTGGGGGCCTGACATATTTAGTGACAGCCCAGGCATGATTAGACAAGTAATGAAGAATCTCACTAAACCTCAGTCACCAATCTTTAACATAGGCATAATGTGAAGACTATTCATAATAGCTAGGACTTGGAAGAAGGCTAAATGTCCATTTATAGACAATTGGATCAAGAAGATAAGCTTTATCCACATAATGGAATACTATTCAGCCATAAGAAAGATGAAATTCTGCAATTTACAGTAAAATGGAGGGAGTTCAAGGGAATTATGTGTAGTAAAGCAAGTTGGAATGACAGAGACAAATACTGAACATTTACATAAATGCTTTCATAAGGTAACTTACAAAAACTAGTAGACATTATAAATGCAGTCAAAGAGAAAAAAGAACAAGAAGATATAAAAAATTGGGGGTTAAAAAATAAAATAGGCACAATAATTCTTAATTCACAGATTTTTACAAGGAAAGGAATCTGTACAGCACAGGGATCTGTCACATATTCCCTTCCCAATCTTGCCCTTGATTCCCTATTTTAATTTTTAGATATATTTATTACCAGGAATCAACTAACATTCTCGCTGCCAAATTAAAAACTAAAGTAGCCAGATACAACTAAAGAGAGAATTCTAAAGCAGTCAAAAATGTCAAGAATTGAAAAAAGAAAACCCAAAACCTTAAAAGGGTAATCACTATTATCTTTTGAATATTAATATTGGATCTTCTGTTCCTTTCATAAGTGAACATTTTAAAATCAGTTTATACTTTCCAGGTCTAACAAACTGAGCATGGGAAAACAGTCTCTGTTGTTCTGTTTCCATAAGAATCCAAGAAAGTCACAAAGGAATCAGACCATGACCAAAGAGTATGATATCTTAAAAACCTTTGCTTTCGGCTCCCCTGGTGGCGCAGCGGGTTAAAGCACAGCACTGAGAATCTAAAGCCGCTTCCGCATGAGTTCGATTCCCGCCTGCCCCAGAGGTGACCACATGGCATGGCAGACCTCTCCTGACCCGCCCGCTGCTCCCCTCAGCAGTGTACTTCCATGATCTGCCTGTTCTGCTCCCCACTCTGTCTCTGGTGAAGCCTCTCACCCTCCGCAACTCTGGCCTGTCCCCCAGTTCTGTATGAATAAATAAATAAATCTTTAAAAAAAAAAA
This sequence comes from Condylura cristata, assembly GCF_000260355.1. Taxonomy (NCBI): domain Eukaryota; kingdom Metazoa; phylum Chordata; class Mammalia; order Eulipotyphla; family Talpidae; genus Condylura; species Condylura cristata. The sequence continues at coordinate 20,197,410 of NW_004567113.1, read as the reverse complement.
TTTAAAAAAAAAAACCTTTGCTTTCCCCCAGCTTGGTAAAACTTTTCATAAACTCACCTTTGCTTTCGGTTAACAGTTCTTTATTTTGTCTAAATGGACCCATCCAATTCCTCCCACTGTAAACTCAGCTCATGTTCTCGAGTAGAATATTTTCTCCCTAGGGCCTTCACTTTCCATTTCATACCCTCTGCTACTTTTTTCCAAAATCCCTATAACAAATATTAGCTTACATGCAAGCAAAGCAAGCAGAGGCTCAAAATGGGCCAGGGGCAGCATTCTTAAAAATAACTCGGAGGAACAACACTTGCTTATCCAATAAAAACATGAGCAGAATTCAGAATAGTTATGCTGTGGGATTTGTACATTTATCTGCTCTTTGAAAAGGTAAAATAAACATGAAAAATTCCATAAAATCCTAACTAAAAGTCACCTGCCATCACCACCACTTTGTCCTTTCCAATAAACACTTGTTGGCAGAGGCAGGAGGGAAATCGAAGTCTTTTGCCTCTTGAAGTGACAAGCACATTCTTTCCTCATTCGCCAAACTACTTTTCTCCCTCCAAAGCTCCAGCTGTTCTCAAAACCCAGACATTGTTCCCTCCACACTGGCCGGCCTCTGGCTCTAACTCTCAGCCAAGACTGCTTCTCCCTGAAATCTCTCGGGGATGCTAACAGCCAGGACTTGGAAGTCTGTGTCTACTTAAAGCGATCTGGGTTTTTTTGGCGAGGAGAAGAAGAGGGAGAGAAAGGGGAAGAAAGATGAACGGGAAATACTGTGTGTCAGCACAAGAAATCAAACAGTTATGTTTGGACAATCCCTGATGCTCTGGGCTGCCAAGTGATGGTTGATGATTCTCTTGCTGGTTTTCAGTCCTGGAGTCAGTGGGACCTTTTTACACTGCTGTTTACAGCTTGGGACCCCAAAATCCTGCGTGGAAAACATGAAGTGCTCATAAGATAAGTATGTCTATTATGTCTACAGCTTCTATCAGTTATGTGAATGAGAAAATCTTAGAACCACAGGACTTTGCAGACTTGGGAAGGTAGGGGTGAGGGAGTTGCTCACTTACATGAATAAGCTTCACAAAGAACAGTGTAAATTAATTCTTTCTCAGAGATTATAAGGAGTGAATTGTTTCTATGTCTCCCAGTTAATAAAGAGTGTTTCTCCCTTGGCCATATGTAAGATAGAATTGGGAAAAAAGGAATACAAAGGTACATTTGTTCACTTCCAAATTGCAGGAAGTCAACAATCAGGGAAAAAGGCAAATACCTGCAATTTTTCAGAAATTCTGGTTTTAAAAAAGTTAATGCTATACTATGTCCAGACTATCCCAAGTTGATAAGTAACCAAGAATGGATGTTTTTAACTCCACACATAGCTGCTAACCACTGTCTGCAGTGTTTCTTGAGATTACAATACATGTGCCTACCATTATAGTAAGTAAGACATATTGGTCAAAAACTAACCAGTTGAATTAGTTACAACATACATGTGGTGATGTATGAGAGAAATATAAAAACAGAGGTTTAACAATAATTGGATTCTTTTTCACTCATAGCAGTATGACTGCACATGTTCCAAACCCAGAAATTCTGGCTCTTTCTGTTTATTCAACCATCTCAAGGACATTTTTGTCATCCACATCATCCCAGATGATCTTCATTCTGGCGAGTGAGAAGTATAAAAGGAATACAAGGTGGGAGAATCCACCTACAATCCACTAACTATAACATGATCACAGGGCTCTTACCTGGATATATGTTATCTTTATTTTGGACATAAGTGTGTCAGCTAAATGCTAAGATCCCATTAATTTAGTGCAAGAATCAGTAAACTTCTTGCTACGGGTCAAATTTGGTGCATGGCCTAGCTTTAAGTGACCTAGAAGCTAAGAACAGCTTTTGCATTTTTAAGTTGTTTTTATAAATCAAAATAAGAATAACATTTTGTAATATGAAAATTATATGAAATTGAAATTTCATGGTCCATAAATAATGTTTTATTAGAACATAGCCATGCTTATTCATTTAAATATTGTCTACAGCTGCTTTCATACTACAAGGACAAAGCTGAATAGTGGTGACAGAACCCACATGGCCCACAAGGCCTAAAATATTTTCTACGTGGTCTTGTATAAAGAATTTTCTGACCCATGCTTTAGAAGAAATAAACAAACATTTACTAATGGGTAACTAGCTAACTTAGCCATACCAAAGGAGTAAAATTGGGAGTGGATTTAATATGGTTATATTAGTAATTCATTAATGCATTAAATATTAATCCAAAATTTAGTGGTTTAAGCAGTAAATATGTATTATCCATTTAGGTACTATGAGTGAGGAATTAAGAAATGGATTATTTCAGTAGATGGTAGTGGCTCAAAGTCACCCCTGTGCTTGTCATTAGGATGTTGACAGATGCTGGTACATGTAAAACTCTGAGTGGCTCAGAGGTATCACCTCCAAATGATCCACTCACATAACTCTGAAAAAATTCTCCAAGTTCTTTGTTTCATGAGTTTCCCTGAGTCTGGCAGCTAGCTTCCTCCATGCTGAATTTTCTGACAGAGAAACACAAAGAACAAGAGGACATCATCATACCTTTTCTACCCAGTCTTCAATTTCACAATGTCATTTCTAGTAAACACTTTTCATTAGAATAGATTCCCTATGGAAGGGGAATTGTTTCCTGTCTATTGAAGGGAGGAATATATATATCAGAGAATTTGTAGTCATTTGAATATCACCATAATGTTAAGGGAAAGCAATAATGATCTGTCTCCAAATATTGGTAGAGAAATGAGACTGGCAGTTATAAAATAAGCTATTTGATCAGGAAAGAAAGAATATCAAGACTGGGCCTTCCCTAGCGGCACAATGGGTTAAAGCACAGCACTATCAAGCTAGATGCAGCCACTTCAGCATCAGTTCGATCCCCTGCCAGGGAGGTGACCCACATGGCCCGGCAGACCTCTCCTAACCCGTCCACTGCTCCCCTCAGCAGTGTACTTCGTCAGTCAGCCTGTTCTGCTCCCCACTCTGTCTCTGGTGAATCCTCTCTGACCTGTACCCCAGTCCTGTATGCACAAATAAATCTTTAAAAACAAAAAAAAAAAAGAATACCAAGCCTTACATTAGATATGGCAAACCAAATTTCAGCTATCTTGGTAGTGATTCTCTGGAGTACTATGTTGAAAAGATACTGATTGACAGCTATTACTATTAAGTCCACATATTTTCTATCTCTGGAAGGAAAACATCAAAAAATTTCAAACAATAAGAATTTGGAGAATAAACAATATGTGAGGCATTTCAAGGCTCCAAAAACTTATAAAACTGTGGCTGTTGGGCAGCTTTCCCGGGATATTTTTGTGGAGTACTGGTTTCCTGTGAGATTCTCTTTCCTTCTCTCTTTCTCTCCCTCCCAACAAGCCCTCCTTCCATCAACAAGTATTTATTGAGCACCTATGTGTTACACATAGAAAATTCTGTTTTCTGCAAAATCGTAATTTTGCTTTGCTTTTTGTAAAAAGTCATGCATCTTGTTTCTGATTATTATCTGATTTCACTAAATATTCTAGAGCAATACTAAGTAACAGTGGTGATTTTTCATGTTCCTTGTCCCTGCATTACAGGGTTTCCAGAGTATGTGTCACAAGCCAGTATTTCTACTTGGTATTCACAGGTGTGACAATGATTGGGAAATGCTGGACTAAATGAAGTTAAGACAATTTCTCTACTATAAGCAACTTTAATGGACATAGGAACCATTAGGAAAATGAAGTATAACATGCCCCATCTCCAAAAATTACTTTATGTTTAAAATCCTGTGTGTTTTGCTTTGTTTTGTATTGGTTTAAGAAAATGCTTATTCTGGTGGTCTGACAAATGATGCTAGAAGGTATCTGAAGTTACTGATGTTTTTCTTTTTTCTTTTTTAATCTACCTTTTAGTGCTATCAGTTCACTTTGGTTACTTTAGGATTTTAGAGTTCATTGCAACACATTAATTTCCACTATTACAACAATATGCAAATCCTAAGAGAAAAAGAGACAATAACAATTATTCTTGCACAGTATTTCTTTAATATCTGAGTATTTTAAGGCCCTACAAGCATTTTAAAACATATAACAACAATTCCAAATAGAATATTTGCAATAAATACATAACACTTAACGCAAAGCTGTGCTGTGTTTGTGTACATGTACCTGTGCTTACATTGCCTAAAACCCTCCTTCACTTCCCCACTCTCATTATAATTTCATTCCTTGTCCTTGCAGAGGTTCAACCGCAAGTTGGCTGATGATTTTAACCTTCTCTGTCTGCTTTCCAGGCATGAACAAGAAGGAAAAATACTACCCAGTACCCAGTACCACTACCCAGTAAATCTCCAAAATAACCAATACAGGGTTAAAAACAAAACAAAACAAAACAGAGAGGCTCTTGACTGTATGTTCTCTAAGCCACTTAGAAAACATGGAGTTATTCCTTTGGCCACATCCATGTAAATCTACAAGAAAGGTGATATTGCAGACATCAAGGGGATGGGCACTGTTCAAATGTTCCCATGCTGACACTGGAGGAGTCTGAGGTGTTACCCGGCATGTACTTGGCATTGTTGTGAATAAACAATTTAGGTGCAAGATTCTTGCCAAAAGAATTCCTGAGTGAGGCTTCTCTGGTAGTGTAAGGGATTAAGTCTCAGCACTATGAAGCTATCTGCAACAACTGCAGCACAAATTGAATCCGATCCCCAGCCAGGGAGGTGACCCACATGACACACAGACCTCTCCATTCTCACCCACTGCTCCCCTCAGCAGTGATCAGCCTCCCCTCAGTGATCAGCTTGTTCTGCTCCCTAGTGTTTCTGGTGAATCCTCTCATGCCCTTCAACCACATCCCTAGCCTATAGCCCAGCTCTTGTATGCACAAATGAAAGCTAGGTAGCTTCTGAAACTCATTAGGACAAAAGGAAACCAAATAGAAAAGTCCTTGGGTTCAACTGAAGTATCTTCCTGCTCCACCTAGAGAAGCACAGTGTAGAACCAATGGAAAAAGCCAGTGCTGGAACCTATTCCCAATGAATTCATGGCAAGATCAGTGTGGGGGAAAAAATGAAAAGATACCTGGAACATAAAGGAAAACAAGAAAATGGAAAAGTAAGGAGCAGAATCTAGCAGTTCTTTAATTATTTCATCAACTGAAAAAGTCATGTAACTACCTCTCACTCAACCTACAAGTGTTTCAGCTGGACGCATGGATGCATTAAGGAAATTTCAGTTTCTGTTAAACAAGAAAAGTAAATGAATGAACTTTGGTAGTCTTCTTTACCCTATCTTTTTTCCAGAATCCTACCTAGTCAGTGAGAAGCAGAGGAAAGTAAAGCTAATAATAATAATGTTTTATAAAGAGATATACTTGTTTTCGTCTAATTATCTCTTATTCATCATACTTCTAGCCTACAACAACTTCTATACTAGAAACGCATTTTTGTCATAAACATAAACTTTCAGGGAATTCCTACTACTTCCTCTGAATAGCAGTGAACTATATGTGTAGATAATTTCTATTAAATGTTTGAAATTTTCAACTTTACTAGGTTAAAAAATGGTGGCTTGCTTCTGTTTTTATTTTAACTGTTTTTGCCAGCAAAAATAATTGTTCACACTGGCAGAAGTAGAACATTTGCCAGCATGAAAAAGAACTGTATAGAATAGCAGTTAGCATACCATAACACATATTTTCTTACTCTCACAAATCTAGTTTAAACCCTTAATTTTTTTTATAGCTGTGGCCTCAATACTTCAGAATTTTAACTTTTTTTAAAACTTTGTAGCATATAAAAGTACATGTGTGAGCTTATAGTGCCAAAAAAAGTTTTCTTAAAGTTATTGCATTTCTGCTTGGAATTCTGGCTCCATCTTGCACAGACCATGCGGAAGGCCTTCTTATCCAGAACACAGAAATACATTATTACAGTCACTAATTTCTCTGTCTCTCCTTGAGGCTCAGCATATGTTTCATTTCTTTCTTTTTTCTTTCTTCTTGTAATTCTTTCTCTTTTAATATACTAATTCCATGTTAGCAAACCTCTATTTTTTTCATCTTTGAATAGACATTGGGTAATTCACATTAATATATTTTTATGTTTAATGAACCCATTACCCACACTTCAAGTTTGATACATCAAAATACCATCTCTGAAGCAGTTCAAGTCATTCATAAATGTGCTTACCTCCCAAAATATACCCATGAGAAAATAGTGTATTATACATAGTGCCAAAAATTAGTATATTGCGAAGATAATGATAAAGTCTACATAAAACTTTGGGAAATGTTTGTCTTTCTATCAAGTAGATGCAAGTTCAGGTAAATGGAAGTGTTAGAAAAAAATAGAAAGCTGCAGTAATGAAAAGCACCATGGTTAAGTCAATCATTTTTCAGTTACATTTTTCTGTAGTCTGATTATTCTTCAATGTGTATATGTTATTTCCATAATTACAAAAAAGAGGATTAAATATAATTCTTAATGAAGAAAATCCTATCTTCTAGTACCTTCCTTTTCTGTACACTTTCCTGTTTTCTGGCTCTTCTAGGAGGTGTTCAGTAGCCCCTTCGGCACCCCAAACGCCTCTCTGCAATTCCTGAACAAGGGAACCCCTTTTGACCCACCCCCCTCACATACCTCACCTTCTTTTACAAACTTAACAGCTTGTCAAGGCTCTATTTCCAGTGGCCTTAACTATTAACTGAGTGATTTTTTTACAATTCATATCCATTGGAATATTTTTTTCACTTTTTTTTATAACACTTTATTTTTACATCATTTTGTACATTTCTTCCCCATCTTAATTGTAATCCCCGCGGGTTTCCCAACACCAAGTCACCACTGTGCCATCACCATAATCCCGTGCACTTCCCTCCCTTCCCCCCCCCCCGTTTTTGATCCCATTCCCCACTCCACCCCTGCAAAATGTCTCTGGTATATGGTTGCTCATTATTCTTGTTATTTTCTCACCTGGTCCTTTATACTCCTGCTATGAGTGAAACCATCGGTATTTTTCTTTCTCTTTCTGGCTTATCTCACTAAGCATGATCTTTTCCATTGGAATATTTTTAAAGTGATTTGAGGTTAAACCCCCTACATGTAAGTGGTGAAGATACCTCTTCTCATAATCAATGTGGAGTCGCTGCTCCCCTCAGCAGTGCACTTCGTCGATCTGCCTGTTCTGCTCCCCACTCTGTGTCTGGTGAATCCTCTCACTGCCCCTGCACCTCTGGCCTGTACCCCAGCTTTGTATGCATAAATAAATAAATCTTTTTTTTTAAAAAAAAAGTATGTTTAAGCCATAGGACCAATGCATGAGAAAGTTATCTGAACCAGAGACAGGGTGGAGACTGATGAATATAGAAAGTGACATTCCATGAAACTTAGGGTTGGTGCATGATCTGTCAACTAGTTGATAGCCCAAAAGAGACAGGGACACTGTCCCCAAGGCTCCTGGGAGTAGTGGTGCTCTCTGCCTTTGAACACCCCATCATGGCCTGGATGATATAGCAGCACAGCTATCTGCTTAGAAGAAATCATTTTTTGTTTATCCTCACTGCTACATATTTATCTATGTCAGACAATCCCATAGCTGCATGAAAGTTTGACCACCCACGACAGAAGAATAACTTCCTATTTGCCTTTGGCTATTAGCACATATGAATTGCTAATCCCTTCTTAAACTTCTACATGCACCTCACATTCTCATGGGGCTCATATTTTCCCCAAGAGTGCATTACCTAAAGGATCACCCCCTCTACGAAGCTCTTTCCTGATTGTTTCTCATGAAGAGTTCAGTGTAGAAATGATGGCCATTTCTAACCTCACCCTCCTAGTTACCTCTGGCTGTCATTTTAAGGTAAAATTACTGTCTTTTGTAGCAATGAGGAGTGGGTAGAGGTGAGTTTTATTGGACACTGAAAGGAAGGTTCCTATAACACCCACATAAAGAAGTAATGTGGGAAAGCCAAAGCAAGCAGAGGAATTTAAAACCAGCTGGAAGACAGCCAGGAAAGAAGTTAACACCCTAGGCTTTCCATGAACTTTTCTACCGTGAGTCTGACCCTTCATGATCAAAAATTATTGGAAACCTGCTTTCAGACTCACTGGAAAGCTGATACAAGAACCATCTCGCAAGGAAGGTTTTACTTAAATTAATTGACTAATTAATGACCACATTTCACCAACTCAAGCTTACTTTGTAGATGTAAATGTATGAGTAATACCCAAAAACCACAAACCCAGCAAGCAGCAATAAAAGATTTTAGGTTGGAAGTTATCCTTTCAGAATTAGCCTGATTTTCCTCTGAGCAACTAGGGAGATGAAAATAAAGAAACCCACAGGAAAACTCATAAATCTATGACTCTGGACGGAGAGGATCACCATTCTTTTGGGAGTGAAGGCTCTTTCTCTGGACCCAGTAGGAATTGCTTCTGTGATGTGCTGGGAAGTGAGGAGAAAGGTCCTTTTCAAGTTTGTCTGGACTTTTCTACCTCGTCTGCTGGCTCAGCCACACCTTCCACTGCCTGTACCCATGCTGAGCGCCATAGGCCAAGCTACCTCTAGAAGAGAATTAGCCTGATGGACTGATCCAGCCTCCAGCAGCTCTCCAACCAAAGGGATCCAGTTGGCCCCTAATTATAATTGACTCAGCCTGAATGAAAACAAAGAACATACAAAATTATCAAGGTTCTTGGTTAATTCTCTGGCTGTGAGTTACCAGTTTCTGTCTACTAAAATTCTAACTTTTTACTTTTTAGCTGTACCTTTCCTACGCTCCCACCCCACCCCATCCATATGTTGAACTTTAACTCTTAGTACCTCTGATTATGACCTAATTGGAAATAGATGTAATTAAATTAAGATGAACTCATGATAGTGCACATTGGGTCCAATATGATCAGTATCCTTACAGCAGGGATAAATCTGGACACAGGAACTAACAGAGGAAACGCCTAAGGAAGACACAATGGCCACCTGGTAACAGAGATTGGGGCGATGCATCTGCAAGCCAGGGGGTGCTGGGATTGCTGGCAAACAGCAGAAGCTAAAAGAGGCTCAAAAGTCACTTTCTACTATAGACTTATTTTTTAAGATTTTTATTTATTTATTTTGTGTAGAACTAGGGTACAGATCAGAGGTGGTGGTGGGGTGGTGAGAGGATTCATCAGACAGAGTGGGAAGTAGAACAGGCAGATCTAACTGAAACACACTGTTAAGGGAGCAGCAGGTGGGTGAGACAGGAGCAGCCTGCTGTATCTTATAGGTTAACTCCTGGCCAGGAATGAAACTGGGGCAGGAGCGGTGGGCCTTCCTGGGTAAGACTTAACTCCTAGACCACCCAGGAGGCCCTCTACTATAGATTTAAAGAGAGTATAGTCCTTCTGACAGCTTGATTTCAGACTTCTAACCTCTAAAACTGAGTGACAGTAAATTTCTGTTGCTTTAAGCAACCCAGCTTGTTATCCAGCCCCAGAAAACTAGTACAGTGATCTATCACCAAAATTTAATAACCTATCAGCTGATGTGTTAAGCAAATAATTAGAAACTATTTCACTTTGAAAACAGTAAAGCCATTCTCTTTTTCATAACTTCTAGGAAAATACCAACAAAGGATTCAGCAGCCCTTCTCAAATAACTATTAACTTTACCTTTGACTCTTATTTAGCACTTCCTTGTTTCTAAAATTGGATAAAGTTAGGGCAAAACCAAACCTAAATACTATAATTTAAATATTAACTATTTTTCTTTCTTCTTTGCACTGATTATGTGGAGGGAAAATTTTTTTTAAAGATTTATTTATTTATGCATACAGAACTGGGCCAGAGGTGTGAAGGGTGAGAGGATTCACCAGAAACAGAGCATGGAGCCAGGAGCAGAACAGGCAGATCCACTGAAACACACCGCAGAGGGGAGCAGCAGACAGGTCAGGAGAGGTCTGCTGTGCCATGTGGGTCACCTCCCTGGCAGGGGATCAAACTCGTGCTGCAATGGCTGCAGTAGCTTCACAGTGCTGTTGTGCCACCAAGGAGGGTACTGGAGGTAAAATAGTTTTAAAGAGCAGTATTATGACACATATTGCTCTTTTAAAATATTTTAAAATATCACATTTTATTATGAAATTAACACATATTCAAGATTGCACTGATAAACAAAACAAAAGGAAAAAGACAAATACTGGGGGTTTTCATTTATATTTGAACTATAGAAAAACAAAACTGTTGGGAGTGACCAGAGATTTACTGACAGGGAATGAATTAGGGCCTTGCATCCAGGCTTGATAAAGTGGTAGTAAACTGACCTTGAGATCCTGGATGGGACTAGCTGAAGGTGACAGGGAACTGGGCCTCACATCAAGGACACAGTGATGAGTCACCCCTTTTGGAATCTGAGTCTAGAATCTATATAAGAGACCCTTCCCCCTTATTGGGTTGGCAGTAGCTGCGGACCCCACTCTAGGGGCTCCGTCTCAGCTGCTGTCCAGGAGCAATGAGCTCTGCTTGCTCAGCCTTTCTGCCTCCCGCCTTCCTTTCTTGCAGCGGGTCACAGAAGTTGGGACAAAACAAAAACAAAAGGTGCAGACAAAACCAAACCATTAACAAGCCCTAGAAATCTGTCTGTGTTACTGAGCCTACAAGACCCAGAGGGGAAGGAAGGAAAGCAAATGGAGAAGTCGCACAATGGATTGTGGGGGAACTTGGCAGGGGGTGGGGGCAATATGACACACCTCTGAGAAGCTGAAATCCTATGCCTGAGTCTCACACAGCATTTTAAACCCAAGCTATCTTGAAATAATCAATGTAACTCACTAATGAGGAAACAAATATGTTAAAAAAAAAAAAAAGACCACTTCCAAAAACAATTCAATAGACACAGAGGCAATAAGGAATACTCAGATTGTAACAGGGTGGTCCCTAGGAAAAGGGGAAGTTCCGGGTTCCCTGCCCCCCTACCCCAGAAGGAGGGTGGAGCTGAGCAGAGAAAAAGGAGAGAAGAGAAGGAATCAGGAGAGAGAAGGAGAAAAAGAAGCTGGATGGAAAGCCAGAAGGAGACCTGAGGAAGACACATGGAGCAGCAAGCATGTGATGAAGAAACCGTGCTTGTTTCCTGACCCTGGACTGGTTAAGGCAGATGTGGGTGAGATACCTGTAGGGAGGGGCTATGGCAGTGTTTATATTGATTTTGATTTTGCTCTTTTCCTCCCAGATTTGTCTGGCCATTTCTGACCCTTTTTCATGGGTCCCAGCCAGAAGGTGCTTTAGTCTTGTGGCGGGCTTTCAGGCCTTGCTTTGGGCCAATCCCTTTTGGGTTGACTTTTGCCCACAAGGGGATGGGTAACTTCAGGTGTTGATTTAGAAATTATATTCTTTGTGTTCTGTATTGTATATTCACTGCATTAAAGTCCCTTTTCATTAAAGTTATATATATTTTGTCTTGATGCAGCGGATGACAGAACCCACTTACAGCAGGCAGGTTTGGGGCTTCAGGGGTTTCCCTCTCTCCCTGTCCTGAAACAGATTTGCTGTCCTCTAACAGATTTGGGTGCCCTGTAACAGATTATGTCCTGGAACATATTCTGTCCTGTAACAGATTTTGTCCTATAACAAGGTGAGTTTGTTTTGATCCATAAAGTAGATCAATCTCATCTTCATGAGACAAAATTTATTTACATTCCTATGAAAAGAATTTACCATCTTTGTTCTACAACCAAGTGTTGTAAAATAGCTCAAAGGCGATGACAGGGGCAGACTCAGAGACTCAGACTGTGTGGAAGGGTATTCCTCGGACCTATACCCCAGTTCTTGTATGTATAAATAAATAAAAGTAAATATCAGAAAAAAAGAAAGCGCAAGCAGAAGAACAACAGTGACAGGCAGGGTGAGGCTTTCTTGAGTGTGTCTATAAGAAAGGGCAGGAAGAAGGGAGAGAGAAAGAGACAAAGAGAGAAGGAGAAACAGAGCAACTTATCACTCAGTCACCTTTCTAGTCTCAGATTTTATAGTCAACAAGCAGATTCTAAAGTTCTTCCCACTGTGCATTCCTAGCAGATAGTCAATACTTAATGCAAAATATATCAACAGACATAGACATCTAAGTGACCTGGGCATAGACAGGGAAGAAATGTAAGATCTTAAGGGGAAAATAATATCAACAGACATAGACATC
>NW_004567113.1:20183028-20184102 GCF_000260355.1 Condylura cristata | reverse complement strand
CAAAAAAGAAACACATGTCTTTTGCAGCAACTTGGATGGAGCTGGAAAAGATGATGCTTAGTGAGATAAGCCAGAAAGAGAAAGAAAATTACCGGATGTTTTTGCTCATAGCAGGAGTATAATGGACCAGGCGAGAAAATAACAAGAATAATGAACAACCATATACCATAGACATTTTGTGGGGGTGTAGTGGGGAATGGGATCCAAAAACGAGGTGGGAGAGGAGGGAAGTGCACGGGACTATGGTGATGGCACACAGGTGTCTTGGTGATGGGAAACCCACGGGGATTAAAATAAACTATTTTATTATAAAAAAAATTTGTTTTCAAATTTGTGTGTAATGTTGGCATAGATTGAAAATGACCAAACTTGAAAATTATTATCAGTCAAAAGAGCTAATTACCTCTGCTTCTTACTCTTATTCTATTTCTAATGCACTTATAAATAATGCTGCAGTGAGCATTATTATACATAAATGTTTCCATTGCAATGTTTCTTGAAAACAATTCCCAAAAACAGAATGAACCTTCAGAAACAGAAGAACTTTTATTCATGTGGAACCATTGAAATGTTGCTACAACAGGGCAAGAAGTTTTATTATCTCCTTTAAATGACTTAGAGTCACTTCTGTGACCTTGTCTTAAAAAATAAAGTTTGCATGTGAAGTGACTCAATAGCCAGTCATATTCTTTCCCCAAAGTTGCAGTGGACCAAGTTTACTAGGTCTCTATTTTGAAGCCGCTGGCAGTGATAAATAGGTGTGTATGCTTTTGGTGGGGGGTGGGGAGAGGCAGGGAGAGGATTCTAGTCTGAAGTATACCTAAGCAGAAAATGGCAGTATCTTGCTCAAGTGGACCAGAAGTTCTTGTGTCAGTGGTTCCATGACTTTGACTAAGAAGGAGAAATAATTATGAAAAATTCTCTGTGCTGATGAAAACTATTGCTCAAAATATGTTAGGGAAGATTTGGTGACAAAAAATAGTTAGGGAAAATTGCATTACATAAAGGCATTTTAGTGGAAAATAAAGGCTCTAGCTAAGGATTGAAAAGTGAAATTAAAAAGGAAAGGGCCGT
>NW_004567113.1:20173375-20182143 GCF_000260355.1 Condylura cristata | reverse complement strand
GTGGGAATCGAACTCATGCGGAAGTGGCTTTAGCTTCTCAGTGCTGTTCTTTAACCTGCTGCACCACCAGGGAGGGCCATCTCACTGTTGTTTTAATTTCATTTCTGATTATAGTATTTGAGGTCTCTTTACAAGCTTGCCAGCCACTCTGAATTTCCTCTTTATATTGTCTCTTTATTATCTTTATTCCACCTTTTCACTGGATTTCTTGTTTCTTTGCCAATGTTCTTGATGTTGTTTTTCTATAAATATTTCTTTTTCTATTAGATAGATAATTTTTAACTTTCACATGCATTTGATGCCTTTAATTTATGCAGAACTGCCTCTGTGTAGAGTAGTAGGGATCTAAAGTTCTTTATCAAGGTGGGTGAAAATTTTCCAAATACTACTAAAAACAATCTCATCATTTTTCTTTACTCTATTAATTGATTTGCCAATTACATAAGTTTTCAAATACACAGATCAAATTTTGAGCTCATCATTCTATTCTATTGCCTTATTTGTTCTATAATCAGTATTTTTTTAAACTATGTAGTCACAGTCTTACTATCTGACATGGTATATTTCCTCTCTTTTCATTTTCAAATGTGGCTCAACCTTCATGGAATTTTCTTTCCAAACAAATGTTAGAAAGTTTTTTAAGTTCTAAAAACTATATACATGAAATTTTTACTGGAATTGAATTTTTAGATTCATTTGAGGAAAATTAATATTTTTACTGCATTAAATCAGCTTATCCTTTTATTCAAACTCCTTGGATGTTTCTAATAGAGTTTAAATACTTCTCTAAAAAGACATTAACTTTTTATTGGCTGGTTCCTAGAAGTTTATTCATTTGAGTCATATAAATAGCATCCAATTTCAATTATATTTCCTAATATAGAAAAAGACTATTAATTTTTATAAGATGGTCTTGTGTCCAAAATTTTGTCAAACCTCTTTAGTTCTAATACTTTTTTTTCATTCTTCTAGAATTTTGATTTATATGATCATCTCACCTCCAAACTGACACAAACTAGCATTAATAGTGAGCATTACACTAGTTGGCATGGACGACACCTAGAGGAAAATGTATTCTTCATTTTGCCTCAATTTTATATTCAAAATTATTCACAATTGGTAGTGAGAATTTTTAAATTAAAACAAAAATGGTCCAGTAGCCACACTATGAAAAATTCTCAATAATCCCTTTTTATTCTCTCATTTGGTTAAAGTTTTATTTACTTTTACAGATTTTAATTATTTGAACTTTACAAATTCCCTTTCTTAACTTTTTACCTTCAAATTTCATTTAAAATCTGAAACAATCTATCTTTTTTCCCCAGTAATAAATGGACTTCAGAATTATTCACTTCAATCACATTTCTTCTGTCTTATACATTATGACTGTCTAGTATTTTATTTTCATTTGTTTTATCCCCAAGCAAGTGTTATCTTGTGGAGTGAATTATTAACATTTCTATGCTTACTCATTTGTTTTATTACAATGATGCTCGTTCCTTGCCTTCAACATTCAATGATTTTCATTCCTAAAGCATTTCTTGGAATAATTTTTTCAGTGAGAACGTATAGCTACTAAATTCTTTCAAGATTGTTCTTAAATGTTTTCAATTTATCTATGACCTTCCGTCAAAACTAAGCTGGGTTATTCTAGATTGACAACTAAGTTTTCTTTAAAGACACCCTTCTTCCTTCTGTCTTCTATTACTGCCATTGAGAAGTCTGATGCCTACCTAATCTAATTACCTACCTGTAGAGTAATATTTTTTCTTCTCGTTATTTTTTATAGGTTTCTCTTACTTTCTGTCTTCGATGTTCTGTATTTCAGGTAAAGACTTATTTATTTATCTCTTCTTTCATGGGACTCATGCACTACAAATTTCAACTTTGAACTCATTATTAACCTGCTCAACAGAAGACAAAATAAGACATATGAGAATCTAGCCTAATGAATGTACTCTCAAGTCTTCCAGTTAGCAAAACTGTCCATTTAGATCTCATTAGTTTCCCACATTGCAAAACGGCATGAATTGAGCTACATGCTGGTGTCATGCCTTTGACTTTAAACACGGTGACTTTAAACACGGTGACTTTAAACACGGTGACTTTAAAAACAGTAGTTGGCCCTCCCTAGCAGCATAGTGGGTTAAAGCACAGCACTAAGAAGCTAAAGCCACTTCCTCATGAGTTCAATCCCCCAACACAGAGGTGATCCACATGGCGCTGCAGACCTCTCCAGACCAACCCGCTGCTCCCCTCAGCAGTGTACTTCGTCCATCTGCCTGTTTTACTCCCCACTCTGTTGCTGGTGAAGCCTCTCACCACCCCTATACCTCTAACCTATACCCCGTTCTGTATGCATAAATAAATAAATCTTTAAAAAAAAAAGTCATAAACACAATGTTTCTGTAGTATCTATAAATCATAGCTGAGAAGAGTGTTATAAAACTAAGATGTGAACATTTCCAAATTTCTCTACTTCTACCCCCAAATGTTAATCACTCTTTTCTCCATCCTGGCTCTGTGAAACAGCATCTCTTCCCCTTTCCAAGTTCACCTACCTTTTCTTCCATTATCTCTGAAACTTGGCTCAATAATTATACATTTCCTCCAAGGTCATTTAAACTTTTTCCAGCCACTCAGCTCTTCCTCACAGAGCAAAAAGGAAAAAAAAAAATTCAACCTCAACATTTTCTAAAAACAAGAACTTTTCTGTCTCTCAAACACATGACCTCTCTTCATCACCCTCACAACCAAACTTTCAGAAGCCATCCTTGAGCTCAGGAACTAGCCATGAATCCTGTAAGTCAAAACTATGATTACAATAGAGCAAATTGTCGTGAGAGTTATTCACATGAAGTACTGTGGGAAAATATAAGGGCACCAATTAATTCAGAGAAAGTGAAGAGGCCTTTCTCTGAAAGGCCTTGAGAGGTGGTGAAAGTCAAGGTGAGCTTAAAATATCAAAAAGTAAAGTGTAGTCCAGAGAAAACTATAAACGAATGAGAAAGTTGGAGGAAAGGCAAGTGTTTCTCCTTATTGGAGGAGGATTTTCAAGAAGGAGATAAGGTAATGCAGAGAAGTTAGAAATATGTATTGTGAACCATGTCCAGGAATTTGAATTAGATTAGGAAGGCGATTTGAAGACACTGGAGGATTTGAAACAGAGATGGTGGAGGGAAGGGTCTACTCCTCAGTCATGCTAGGCTCAGAAACTCTGCCAGAATCTACACATAGTTTCTAGATCACTGAGTCTTCTCCACCATCTCCTCTTCTGTGAATAGATGGCACCCAGAAGCACCTCCAGGAGGCTTTATAAGTTAGATTTAGAAGCGGCTCAGACCACTTCCGTTTTGACAGACCATATCTGATGGCCAGCATCACTGCAAAAGAAGGTTGGGAGTGGTAGAGCCATCTTCTAAGGCAGACTACAACTTATTTTAGCTTACTATTCAAGGTATATTTATGTTCTCTTTCCTCTACAGGGTTTTGTGGCTTATTTTCTATTTTAATTATCTTAGAGTTTGTATATGTCATTAGATATCTCAAATTCATTTTAAAAGAGGCCAGAGAACAAATCATCAATAAAACAATAATCATAAATTTGGTTAATGCCAACAAAAGGGGCATAGTATATTATATGTCATAAAGGGTTTTCACACTCTAGTTTTTTTTTTAAAGCAACACTGTGATGTATGCAGAAAACTACCATTTTATAAACATATGGGTGATTCAGAGAGGTATATGATTTACCTGTGGTTGCCCAATCACACTCATTTTAAAAGTTATTTAAATGTAACATATAATTGTCCTTGAAAGCCATATAAAAAGTATTGTTTAAAATCTTTCTAATAGGCCCTCCCTGGCCATGTAGTGGGTAAAGCACAGCACTAAGAAGCTAAAGCCACTTCAGCATGAGTTCAAACCCCATCACCCCAGAGGTGGCCCATATGGTGCAGCAGACCTCTCCTGACCTGCCCACTGCTCCCCTCAGCAGTGTACTTCATCAGTCAGCCTGTTCTGCTCCCCACTCTGTCTCTGGTGAAGCCTCTCACTGCCCCTGCACCTCTGGCCTGTACCCCAGTTCTGTATGCAAAAATAAATAAATCTTTTAAAATAAGTCTTTCTAATAAATGTTTCTTGATTAAAAAATAAAGTACATATTTACGCAGAATGCATGTTGAGGTCATTTTTAAAAAGTTCACATAACTCAGCAAAGTTCACCTCAACCACAAATGCAGAGAGCACATGGAAATATTGGATTGGTGGAAAAGTTGCAACGCATTTTTCTGTTTTTCAAAGACAAAATACATCATGACATTTTCACCAACCTATAATACCAACTGGTAATGATACTACCTACAGACTACATCAGAGACGATCTTTATCCTTCAGAAAAAAATTTTTTTTTGCAAAAGAGAGAAGATGCTTGAAGTATTCTGGTGTTCATTTTTGTTAACTGGTGTTAGGTAGTGTATTCATTTCTTGGGATGTCATAACCAAGTAAGTCAAAAACAATACCGAAAGTGGGGAGACCTGTATCTCTAGATCATAAGCAATGGTGTAAACAATTAAAAAAAAATAATATGGCCCTTCCTGGTGGCACAATGGGTTAGGATGCAGCATTGCAAGCTAGCAGCTGCCACTTCAGTGTGAGTTCAATTCCCAGCCCCAGAGGTGATCCACATGGCACAGCAGACCTCTCCTGTTTTGCCCGCTGCTCCGTCAGCAGTGTACTTCATCCTTCATCGATCTGCCTGTTCTGCTTCCCACAATGTCTCTGGTGGGTCCTGTCAACATCCTGCACCTCTGGCCTTGTACCCCAGTTCTGTATGCATAAATAAATAAATCTTTAAAAAATAATAATAATAATAAGTGACACCCCCCCAAAAAGAAGCTAAAGAGATAAAGAAAAACATTGAACGGCCTAAAAAAATCTGTTGTCTCACAGGTTTATAGGCAAAAAATGTGAAAGCAAGATTCTTAACAAGAATCTTTCTCTGAAAGCTCGCAGGGTGTGTTTCCACCCTCTTCCTAACTGCTGGATCTTTAGCTTGTGGGAGCAAGACTCCAATCTTCTCAAAACTACGAGGCAATACTTTTCTCATTTCCTCATATTTAGCTCAGATTTAGTCAGTGAGACAAAGGTCCACATAATAGGGAAATAACAGCTTGCAAGGAAATGCACAGAACTTCCCTATGCCCAAGACAACGTTGGAAAATTTGGCAATAGAAAGAAGTCAACAAAAAATTACATGCTCAGGCCATGTAAAGTTTGCCCTTCAGAACATTTTACCAGCCTTTGGCACACTGCCCTTCAGTAAACCACCCCACACCCCCAATCTAGGTAAATTTCCCACTAGTCTCCTCTGCATACTTCCCATGAAGTCATGTTCGGCTCCTGTGGTTATTCCAAATGACTTTTCAATCCTTTTTGGCGCCTGGCTTTTATGTATTTCAACTGTGGAACCTATAAAAGCCAAACCAAACCCAAGATATGGTACAGAGGCTTCAGCTGTCCTACAGTAAAACACCTTTCATTTCTTCCACACTTCTCCCCCCTCCAACCAGGCTTTCACCCAGTGTTTTCTAACAGCCGCAACACAAAAAGGACAGAGCGTAACGTGTCTTTACTGTTCCCTAGTGCACCGGGAAGGTGCTGCTTCCTTGAAAACTGTCCTGGCACCTGGCACACTGAACCCTCTGCTGTTTCATTTCTCGGCCTGTCTTGTCCCTACTTGCCAAGCCCACATCTGTGGATTGCATGAGTTTACAAGTAGAAGCGATGGAGAATATGTGTTAAATGTGAAAACAGAAAAAAAATCTTCAGAGAAGAACATCCTCTTCAGAGAAAACACCTGATCGCACTTGTGCTGTCCCCTTCCACCCATCTTTCTCGTGCCCACCCCACTAGAACTCTTCCCCCAAAATTAACCCGAAAAATGGAATCACCTTTGGTCCAGAAAGCAAGTTTGGCAGCATTCATGCTTGAATGGTGACAACTTAGGACCGGTCTGCTTTTCTCCGCACATTGCTATGGCAATGGCATTCCTGGGCCAATTCAAAAACCAGGTGATGCCCAAACCAACGACAGCACATACTTGGGCAAGGCCTCTCATCCAAGAGCAAAGCAAGGTGCTGCCAGAGGCTGCAGGTCCTGACTCCTGCTAACGTTCTGGCCTAGCATGGAATGGCATTGCTGGGTTGTCTCTTCTGGGGAGGGCTGAGTTGGGGCAAAGACGTAGAAGTTATAGGGGAAAAGGCAGAGGAGGAAGGCAGAGAGGGCAACTGATTACTGGACATGATGTTTCAAGGAACATGGTCATAGCAAAGGGCAAACTGGTAGCAATTTTATAGGACTGTCCCACCCAGATGTGGCCAGGTTGTATTTGATTTGAATCTTCAGAGGGAATCTTCCCTGTGATCAGTTTTTCCCTGTGGTCTTCCCTGTAGCCTGTTCACCTTTTAGTTCTCTCATTATGTTGTTGGAGTCACCTGTAAACTGTAATAAATTGGATGCAGAGGTGGATGTTATCTCTTAATTCAGGTGTTGGCTTTGTGATGTTTATTATGTTATAAATGTATAATTTGTGCACTGTTCTGTGTATTCGTTACATTTCATAGTTTTAAAAAGGCAATGCATACATCAGCAAAAAAGTACACTAATTTTTAAAATATATTTCTTTCTCCTAAGATTACCACTACTACCATTTTGTCCTTTCACATATTTTTACCTGAACATTTTTATGGTTTCAAGAATTTTATATCACCTATAAACTTTAAGTATAACAAAAAATGTATATGTATAAGCTTGCTCATATTTTCAAACATGAAAGGGAGAATGCATTTTTCTATGGGAGCTTATCAAAATGAAAATGTTCAGAGACCCATCTAGAAAAAATAGAATCAGTAAATTATAAAATGTAAAATATGTGAACATAACTTCACTGCATGAGTGATTCCTGAAATCTTCACTCTGTAAATATGTGTTCAAGTTGGTCTTTGAACTGATTTCACAAGCAATGTCATTGATATTTGAACTGGTCACAAGCAATGTCAGGCCAATCAGAAGGCAAAAATCCCCAATGACTTGGAATCCACAATAGAGAATTTTTTGCTTACATCACAAGTAAGCAGTATCTGATTTTGTATTCTGCAGGCAACTGATACAGATAAAAATTAATGTATTCATGATTAAAGGATACCAATGACACCCCTATATATATTATAAAAATATTCAGTAGCAACACAGGAATAGATCACATTTCTCCCATGGTCAAGGAGGAACCCCCCCACCCCCAACAGTTCATTTCCACCCACATAGAAGGCAAGATCTTTGCAATGGCCACATTTTGCCATCTCCTGGCCACTTTACCACTCTGCACTCTGCGCCTGGCTCTCCCCACCTCACTGTTCCTCAAACATAAACCACTCTCCCGCCTCAGGTTCTCAGCTCTGGGTGCACTTGCTGTCTGGAAGTCTCTTCATCCAATATCCCAGGGTTGATCCCTCATCTCCTTAAGTTTTTGGTTGCTCTCATCTCCTTACATTTTTGTTCTAAAGTCACCATCTCACGGAGACCTACCTCTAAGTAAATCACATCATCTTCCTATTACATTTGTTTCTTGAATGTCTCCCGCACTAAAACCAGGGTCAAGGGTAAGGACCTTTTCCTTGTGATTCACAGATGTTTTGCAAGTACATACTACAGAGCCTGACACATAGGAAATGCTATGTATTTATAATTTATAAATTATAATTTATAATAAACAAGTGATTATTTGTTGAATAAATGAAAAATAATTTAACTATGCAAAAGACCAAAGGGAGTAATGCTGGGAAAACTTTGAGAAACATTGACGAGATTTATTTTTAAAATGAAAGACCAAAAAAACATATATGATTAATGTTTCAACAGGAGAAAGTGTTTTTCCAAAGTGGCATGTCAGAAAATTTCATGAAGAGAAGAGATATATATTCCGCATAGCCCATTAGAATATGTTGAACTTAACATGACTTAAAAATTAATCATAGTATATACTAATTTAACACCTCAGTATATGTCAAAATTATAGAGTTTTATTTTCAAATCAGTAATAATGGTTTTTAATCAAATTGTATTTTATTTGTATGGTTTTAACTGAGGACTCACTAGCCAAGCAATGAGTGAAAACAATTTTCCCAATACTTGACATTTTTTCCTTCATATCCCAGGCTTTAAAGTCTCCCTTTTTGCTACAAATCAATCTAAGAAATGCAAAATGACAGCATTTAGCTGAAAAGGAGAAAGAAACATGAGGGAGGCTGATTTTACAGAGCTGAAAAGATGCAGTCTTTCAACCTTTAGGAACATACTTAACACCCACCCACCCCCACTCCAAAGGTGCTTGTGGACACTGTGACTAAAAGCTGAACTCCATCTATGTCTGGCAGAACATATGTAACAATTTCTAGAAAGGCAGACTAGTGTGCTGAAGGCTTCAATTAAAAAACAGAACAGGGCTCTCCCAGGTGGCTGGAGGGGTTAAAGCACCTCACTATGAAGCTCTCAGAAGCCACTACAGCACGAGTTCAATCCTGGTCAGGGATCTGACCCACATGGTGTGGCAGACCTCTCCTGGCCCGCCTGCTGCTCCCCTCAGCAGTGTATTTCAATACATCAGCCTGTTCTGCTCCCCACTCTGTCTCTGATGAATCTTCCACCCTTCAGGCCTCTGTCCTATACCACAGTTCTATAAGCATAAATAAATAAATCTTAAAAAAAAAAA
>NW_004567113.1:20097515-20173166 GCF_000260355.1 Condylura cristata | reverse complement strand
TACACTGCTGAGAGGAGCAGCGGGCGGGTCAAGACAAGTCTGCCACACCATGTGGTCACCTCCGGGGCAGGTGGGAATCGAACTCATGCGGAAGTGGCTTTAGCTTCTTACTGCTGTGCTTTAAGCTGCTGCACCACCAGGGAGGGCCCCTGTGTTGCATATTTCAATGCCAGCACTAAGAGAAAGGAAAGGGCCACCAAAGCATACAAAAAGTGAGTGTTTCTTCCTGTGTAAGCGTGCCCCGTGAAGACCAGAGCTGTGCTGTTCTCCCTCTGCCCCCACCTATGAGGTACACACAGATGCAGATACAATTGTTGAATGTATGAATGGTCCAAAAACAAGTGAAGCAATCACTGCTCACTAGGTTAAGGTGGACTATAAGTACTGAGCACCTTTTTCTTATTCAAAGCACACACATTCATATTTTTCTGACTTCTTTTTCATTATTAAAAAAAATGTTTAATTTTTTTTCCTGAATTCCTTACTTTTGTCTTTTTTACATAACAATTCTTGGGTCATATCCTTTTAGTAAGAGCAATCACAAGTTCAGGAATTTAAAGGGGAAAGAACATAGATTCTAGAAGGGAAGAGTAAAATCACTTACGGAAATCATTTTAAATTGCCACAGTCTGCTTCTGGTCAAAAATTATTTACATTCTTCCCTCAAGCAATATACATTCACCACTTCCCAAAACTCCCCAAATTTCTCATTCCATTGTTGGCATCAAATTCATATTCAAAGTCAAGGATCTTATCTAAGTCAAGTCCAGGTATGGTTGAGGCTCCATGCCATTTCTTGGGTTCAGATTTTGACTAAAAACCTACAAACTGGTGAATAGGAGGCTTGGAATGTTAGGGACAGTTCTTTTCAGATATTTGGCACTTTGGCAAGGGTGACTGGCCCGCTGGGCTACCATACAGGCTGCTGACGGGAATGTGAACCTGCCAGCGTGGTAGTACTCTCAAGGAGTTGCTCAGGGCTCTTAAAATTCAAGCAAGATTGTCAAAAAAGCTCTACCTTCCCACAGCATTTTGTATTTAAAGTGTACTTTTTTTAAGATTTATTTTTTCATGCGTACAGAATTGGAGTACAGGCCAGAGGTGCAGGGGCAGTGACAGGATTCACCAGAGACAGAGTGGGGAGCAGAACAGGCAGAATAATGAAGTACACTGCTGAGGGGAGCAGCAGGTGAGACAGGAGAGGTCCGCTACGCCATGTGGCTGACCGGGGATCGAACTCATGGTACAGTGGCTATGGATAGCTCCATAGTGCTGTGCTTTAACTCGTTGTGCCACCAGGGAGGTCCTCTTAAAGAATAATCTTATTTCCTGATATCACTCCTCTTTAGAAACTACAAAGATCTGGTGACAGTTAAGGTGGCAATCAAAATGTGACCCCTGTCATATTATGGGAGGAGGACTATTGTGTCTAGGAGGTTATAGGGATGATCAAGTATTTAAGTAGGTAGGAATTATGCTGGCATTTGAATATTAAACTCAGATTTCAGATTCCTCAAATTTCTCTGTCTCACTGAACTGTGGAGGATCATTTTCTCCTTAGATTATATCCTCCAATGATTATATTATTGGCACTGCTACTTCATTCTTCCTCCCAGCATTTCTGGCCAATGACCTAACAAATTCTCATAGCTGTCTTTTGGTGAATTTCTCATGTAAGTCATAAGCATCCATCCCCAGTACAAGCATTTGTTTGACAACTAAAAACAGACGGCTATTTCAATTTTTACGGCTACTTCCCTAATGTCATGTGGGACATATTCACCCAGAGCTAGACTAGGGAATATTTGTAAGTTATATTCTGAAAACCATTTCTCCCCAATAACAAGCAGACAGTCTCTCAAGCTTTGGAAACAGCTTCAGCTATCTACATGTAAGATTTTCACCCTATAACAACAGTCAATATTCATCTTATTTAGTATTTAAACATCGTAATCCCAGTTGGCTGGGCTCCTGTCAATTCTAAGGTACATGCCACTATTTTTTAATGTCAACTTTGCTGACTATAATGCATATTCAGAAAAGGATATACAGCAGAAGTATCTAGATCCATGGCTCTCTTCACTATTGTTAGCTGGCTAGTTGATTTGCTTTTCTCAGAAGACCTGGAGACTTAACAGGAATGTTTAAAGAGATTTAAGATGAAAATCTGACATAAGCTTTATTTGCTAGATATGTTATTTCTAGAATGTTTTATCATTTGACATTTTGTTTCTTTAAATGCTATTGCTTTGGGGGAGCATCCATGGTGGCACAAAGAGCTAAAGCACAACACTACTAAGCTATTTGCAGCCACTGCAGCACAAGTTCAATCCCCAGCCAAGGAGGGGACCCACATGGCGCAGCAGACCTCTCCTGTCTCGCCTGCTGCTCTCCTCAGCAGTGTACTTCAGTCAGTCTGCCTGTTTTGTTCCCCACTCTTGTCTCTCGTGACATCCCCCACATCTATAGCCTGTACCCTGGTTCTTGTATGCATAAATAACTAAATCTTTTTAAAAATGCTATTGCTTTTTGCTTCCATGTAAGTAGCTATGCAGTTTTTTGTAAATTATAGAATCTGACTCTTCTCAGATCCACCCCTATGTCCACCCCCACATGCATGATTGTTTTGTAGAGAATGATTGTGCTGAGCCTCCTTAACATAGCCACACTATTGCATCTGAGAGTTAGGTGAGAAGACCATGTGGGGCTCTAAGTAACTGCCCTCTGACAACATAAACACAAATATGTTACTATGATTTAAGCATGTCACTAACATGTTTATTTCACTACTTTAGATGGAACTAAGTAGTTTATCCAAACTTATAGACATGATACTTTATATTTTTCATATCTATAAATTTTCCTGAAAAAAGGAAATGACTTCTGGCACAAGTAAACCTCTGTCACCATTATTTCGATCTAAATGTACACACATGTCCAGTGAGCCTGGAGTGATCTAGTAAAAGTCCAGATTACAAGAAAAGACAGTAGACTGTCTTGTAAGTGAGCAGGAAATCAGAATCTGTAAGTCCAATCAACATTCTTTAAACATACTCCTGACACTATGGAAAGCTGCGTTGACGTTGCTCAAAACACTAAAAATTTATCTACCATATGATACAGTGATTCCACCAAGAATCTACCCAAATCACACAACAGTGCTAATTTGAAGGAAATCTGTGCCCCTATGTTTTTGACAGCACTATGTACAACAGCTAAGATATGAAAAACAACCTTAGGGCTCCCAAATACACAAGCAAGTCAAATATACTCCATGGACTACTACTTAGTAAGCAAAAAAGATAAACTCCTGCCATTTGTGGCAACATGGATGGAGCTAGAAAGGATGGTGTTAAGTGAAACAAGTCAGAAGGAAAAAGATGAGTATTGGATGATTTCACTTATATGTGGAATATAGAGGAACTGAACCAAGGTTGAGGAAAAAGACAAAACTTTGCAAAGTGACCACTGATCTGAGGCACACAGCATGGGAGAGGGAGGGAAGAGCACGGGGACTATGGTGATAGACGGCGGGTTCTGTGGAAGGACTATGGGGACCACACAGGGGGAGAGACATCAAATACTGAGCAATGATGCAAGAACTAAATTTAATTTTTAAAATATTGCTGAGTTTAATTCTAGCATATATGTGTGTGTGTATATATTTATGTGTGTGTGTATGAGATCTTTCTTTAAAACACTATAATTATTAAAAAGTTTTAGAAACTCAGAGTGTTTTTAGGGCAATAGAACTAATCTGTAGGTCACTATAAAGATGGATATATGTCATATACTTTTGCCAAAACCCCATGCAATGTACAACACCAAGAGTGAACCCTCTTGTAAACCATGTACTTTAAGTAATAATCAGGTGTCAATGTGATTAATAGATTGCGAAAATATTCTGCTCTAGTACTGGATGTTGATATTAGGGGGTCCTGTTTGTGGGGCTGGGAGTATGTCTACTAAAAGTTTATATATGCTATTTTAACACCTTTTAAAAAAGATTAATTAAAGCTTTTCATAATACAATTCAAAAAACTTATGTCTAGTTAAATTTGTTCATTTAGCATTAAATCATGAGAAATAAATAAATCCATAAGATAGATATGTCCTCTCTGTGATTTCTCACTCTTCTCTGGTTGATTAAAGAATTGTGTTTTTACTGCTTTTAAGATCCCTAACATCATAGACAAATCAATGTTCCTAAATGTCCACTTTTTTAATAGCTTTTCACTCTTTTCTCATACAATTTCTGCACCCACACCTCTCTTTTTTATTGCATGCAACTTCATTTCACCTGTATTTGCTGTCACCTTGTCCCCATCAATCAGAGATGAAATCACTCTTTCTAAAACCTTTATTTTTAGCAAAAGATTTTTAGTTTTTTAGAAATAAAAAGGAGTTGCAGCATTATACTCAGAATAGCACTGGTCTCTTTCTCTCAAATCTTCTCAAACCACCCACCACCCAATCAATTCTATAAGCTCCTGTCAAAGATAACCATTAAAAAATCCAATCAGTGGCTTCTTGTTAGAAACAGGCTGGCTCCCACATCGGCACAGTCAAGCCTCCCCTTCCATCTGACCGGCACTCACTTTTCCTCCTTGTTATTTCTCTAAGAGGTCATAACACATTTCCACTTCTATTCATCACCTTGCCTTTGCTTTCCTCCTTCTATGACAAATTCTCCCCTTTTCTTCCCAAAAAAAATGTTTATGTGTGCTTTCGTTTCCACATCTCACAACCTCCCATAGGCTCCTAAGGTAATATCAGTTAACACATGCCTCTTCTGTTTCTATTACTAGAATAAAATATGTTCATCATATTACACTCTTGTTAGTTATTCATTTGGCTGTCCCTTTACTGGACTGTGAGACCTTAGCCATCTTTTATTCCTGACTGCTAGCTAAGTGCTTGGCATTGAGACATTAGTAAGTTTCAGAATTGTTTGATGAATGCATTTACAGAATCAATACCCATGAGTAGTAGTTCACATCACCAAAGAGAAGCCTTCTCATCATGCCTGAGATAAAGCAATAAAGGGTTTTCCTTATTTCTGTCTGGTTAGAGTATATACATTTTACTTCTATTATAATCTTTCAAGGTACATATTTCTATCTTTTTCTCCTCATCAATGTAGTTTAGAATAGAACCCTTATTCATGAAAGTAGCAATATGAACTGGAGTTACAGTTATTCACAAAGATCACCCTCCATTCAGTAAATACACATCATATATACTGTATAGAGCAAACAAAGTTCTGCCTTTAATCCATAGCTTTTATCAGGAGATAGCAAACATGATTATTTACATCATGCTCAAAAATAGACTATAAACTGTATTTGGAAATTCAAAATCTATGACAATGTTGATATCATCTAGTCCTATCTCACATGAATTTCACAAGAATCATCTCCTGCCACAGTCACTACGTCATGCTTTCCTCCAGCAATTTAAAACCAAAACCAGACTGGGCCCTCCCTGGTGGCACACTGGGTTAAAGCACAGCACTAAGAAGCTAAAGCCACTTCCGCATGAGTTCGATCCCCACCCTGGAGGTGATCCACATGGCGTGGCAGACCTCTCCTGACCTGCCTACTGCTCCCCTCAGCAGTGTACTTCCTTGATCTGCCTGTTCTGCTCCCAGCTCTGTATCTGGTGAATCCTCTCACCACCCCTGCACCTCTGGCCTGTATCCCAGTTCTGTGTGAATAAATAAATAAATCTTAAAAACAAAAACAAAAAAACAGACTCAGGGGTTTCAGGAAAGACTAGTGGGTTCAGAAAATGGTAAAAGATGATGATCTATTGTCAAATATCTCTACTCACCAGCCCCATTATCTCTCTCTCTTTCAGACACACACACACGCACAACTCTTCTTCTAAGAATGGCTGCTATTAGAGGTATGTATAGATGTACAACTTTACTTACCTAGCACAGGACCAAGTTAAACAAGGGTTAGTCAATTTCCAAAAACTTTCTTGACTCAGAGAAACACTAGTTTCCACGAAATCATGTAGAAAATACATAGCACTGAAACACATGTCAGTTTGATAGGAAACTCCGCACCAGAGTTACCGCAGAAGACATTGGACTGAGTTCTCACACTTATTCTGTCATGAACTTAAGCAAATCTCTTTACATTTATAGATCTCAAATCACTCACCCACCACAGGATATAATTGTTGTCCAGTCTGTAATTTTTGTATTATACATATGCTAAGTGCTACATAAATGTGAGGATAAACAAGGATCACTTAGATAGTGAAGAGCTAACATAGAGTAAATTTCAGAGTTTCAGATTTTTAAAAGATATAATAGTAGACTTCAAAGATAAATACTTATTCTGGCTGGAGCTTTTCCTATGCCTCCAGACCTCTTGTAAATAGGCTTTTTCCCCCTGTATTAGAAGCCCTTCAGTGAAAAATGCTGGCAACATGCTGATAAATGTCCCACAAAGCCCTTTCAATATTGTCTCACCCAATGATTCCATATATTAAATGACAAACATCCATTTCACTACTTGATTGAAACCCACAACTGAAGCACATGCTTTGCATAGAGAGAAGCAAAAATTCCAGGTTAGGTTTATCACAATCCTGAGTCAAATATCCTTTTTTGGTAATGCATGGAAGAGAAAGTAGAGGTATAATGAGAAAAGATTCTGGCGGTGTGCCCCTGATTGCCCACAAGGGAGGGAGGAAAGCAGGAATGTGAAGCTTGGAGGCTAGACTGGAAACAAAATAGATCTGTCCCAGAAAGCAGAAGCAGAGAAAGTGTCCTCCCTTGTCAGGAAAGAAAGCAACTTCTCACTACAGGAATGTTCCAACAAGTAGACTCCAGTAAATAGAGTCCAAGTAGGTTGTCTACTTTGGATTTGGTCATCTCTGAGAAGTAAAGGCCATGAATGTTTAAATGTTTCATAGAAAGGTTCTCCAGAGTGTACCATTCTTTCTCTCCATATCAATATTGTTTTTTTATTCACTTCTTTTATTTTCTTACATCATGGGTCAGCTTTCTATAGTTACTGTTCCCCTTAGGTGTGGCCCACCAACCAACAATCTGCCCACATACCACAGTCCTGCCCCCAGGTGTCTCCCCTGTTCCAATCCTGCAGCAGACCGGGCTGTCAGATGCCAAGAGCAGCTGTGAAGCAGGTAGCAAAGCAGAGCATTTCAGGAACCTCTTGTAGGGCAGGTATGTGGGGTGGTTTTCCTTGACTCCTTGATTTTGGAACATCTTGTGGTCCAGGAGACTGTCCTGTTTTCTCCAGACCAGTGTGGTCTCTGGGTTCTCATTCACACTGATTTTTCCCATGCATTTTGGTGACTGTCATATGAAGCTTCTGTGAGTCTTATAGTAAAATTACACATCTTGGTGTAACATGCCCAGTCTCCTTTTTCATTACTTCATAAAGAATATATGTCCAAATACTGCACTTAACCCAAATATATCCGTTGAGTTTATAATGGGCCTCAAAACCAAGAATGCAAGTACCCACAGACAAATGCAGTGTGCTCAGGTATTTTATCTGACAATCTCTGTCAGTCAAGAATACATCCCACTGTCATTCATCAGGATACTTTGACTTTTATAAAACAAGAACTCATCAGAGGAACTGTTCCTAACTTAGAATCCACAAAATGTGTCCTGGGAAGACACATGCATGGGAACATTTTTCTTCCATTTTAATTTTGGTAAATGTTGTGATAATGGGGTCTGTGTCATAAATAATAAATAATGAGTCAATGTAAAGACAATATGTGAAGAAACTCAAAAGTCATTATCTTCTTTATGACAAAATTGTAGCTCAGCCCAGTGTGTATCCAGCAATGTGGAAAAGTGAGTAGGAAAAATTATACTCCTAATTGATTACCCATGATTTAAGAAAAGAATGAATCACTATCTGCTACCAAATTATAAGCTTAGTTTATTCTGTGTGCCTTAATGCTTCACCTATTTATTAAAATAAGATGGGAAAGATGGGCCCTCCCTAATGGCACAGTGGGTTTTTAAAGCACAGCACTAAGAAACTAAAGCCACTTCAGCATGAGTTTTATCCCCGTCCAGGAGGTGACCCACATGGTGTGGCAGACCTCTCCTGACCCGCCCACTGCTCCCCTCAGCAGTGTACCTCATCAATCTGCCTGTTCTGCTCCCCACTCTGTCTCTGGTGAATCCTACACCCTGGCCAGTATCCCAGTTCTATATGCATAAATAAATAAATAAATCTTTTTAAAACAATGAAGACAATTTTCTTTATGGCAGAACTGGGTGTTGTAAAATAACTGGTAAAATAATTAGAACAGATACATTCACAGCAAACTACAAACTACTATGCTGCACATACAGTGCTAATGCACCTGGAGAAGAAAATATTGCAAAGTCTTGGCTGTAGTGTTTTCTATAGAGAACAATAAAGTTCTGAAACCTCCATGGGGCTCTCCAAACAATTCAGGGTGTTGTCTTTGATCTTCAAAGTTCCAATGTCATTTGGATTCAGGTCTCCATAGAAACTGCCTTTATGTACCACCATGCCTATTTCAGCTGGCCAAAAAACAGCTGCCAACAGGCCTTAGGTGTGAATACCAAGGGCTAGAAGCAACACATTTTCCAGGGAGAAATTCCATCTTTGGAATTCATTTTTTCAGTTGGTTTTACCAAGTTTAGGAATATTGGCCTTCAGGCCATAGAATATAGCCCAATTACCTGGTACTTATGGGAATATTTACTGGTAAAATAAACATCAAGTCATAACATTATTAAGATGGAATAAGTATCTTGGCTTAAATTTTCAAAATTCTTTAACTTCCTTCTGAATTGTTCCAAGCATAACAATGTGTGTTGAAACTATAATTAAGTCCTCCCATTTCTTCATGAAAAAATTCAAATCTGCCTAAATAATAAAGGTTTCTTTGCAAATCCAAGGGACTTAGAACAATTGGCAGTAAGTTGTTTAAAAAATAAAGTTCACAGAACTAGGACATTTATTTGTATTGCATGTCTGGAGGACTCAAGTAGGAACACAGAAATTCCCATCAAATGCACTGGCTTAAGAAGATCCCCAGGGAAAGATCAACAACCTTCCTGTCAACCTCATGAAAGGAGAATCTAAAATTCACTCTGAACACAACCCACCATCTTAAGAAACAGATATTTTATCATAACCAATTCTCACCTCAAACGCCGGCCACCTTCTCAGAGAGACCTTCCATAAGTACTCTAGCTATAACATTGCACATTTTAAGAGTAGAATAGTACTACTAGTTCATCATAGCACAACTGGTGGGAAAAAAGAAACCGAAAACTTGAAGCTAGTTCAACTGCCAAGGCATGGGAAGAAAATGAATAAAGAAAATGAGTTTCAGACACCTGTGACAAAACATCCAATTAGTGGGTCCTCTCTGGTGGTGCAATGGTTAAAGCACACCACTAGGAAAGCTAGCTGCAGCCTCTTCATCAAGAGTTCAATCCCAGCCATACGGGTGACCCACATGGTGCAGCAGACCTCTCCTGTCACGCCCACTGCTCCCCTCAGCAGTGTACTTCATGCATTTGATCTGCCTGTTCTCCCAACTCTGTGTCTGGTGAATCCTCTCACTGCCCCTGCACTTCTGGCTGGTACCTGAGTTAAATAAATCTTAAAAAAAAAAAAAGGTAAATTTATAGAAACAGAGTAAAAAAGTAGTTACCAAGGCTGGGGGTGAGGGGTGGGGGGGGGAGCGTAGATAATAGTAGATAATACTCAAGGGTATGAACCTCCAGTTAGAAGATGAATAAAGTCTGGAGATCTAATGCACAACACTGTGGTCAACAATATCTTCTAGACACTTGAAAGTTGTTTAGAGAACAGCTCTTAAATAGACTCACTGCAAAAAAGAAGTGACAGTCCCGTGGCATGGCACATGTCCTACCCACTATGGAGAAAATCATGTTGTGGTGTCAGTGTATCAAGTCAATACAGCATTATATATCAAATATGTCTCAATAAATTTAGGGGGAAATTACATACCCAAGATGCTCAACAACTCCAAGTAGGATAAAATTAAAAAATCAAGTACTTAGTTCATTGCTGTATTTGCAGACCTTAAATACATGCTTAAGATATAGGAGGTTCTAAACATTTTTTTTAATATTTGTTGAATCATTAAATGAACCAGTTTTCACCTCAGAAATGAAAAACCTTGAAGACAAGTAGAGTAATTTTCTCAAAGTCAAAAATTTCTAAGTACACGGATGAAACTCAAGGGGGTTGTGCGAAGCAAAAGAAGTCAGAAGGAAAAAGACAAATACTGGATGGTTTCACTTGTATGCAAAATATAGAGAAATAAAGAAATGAAACATCAATAAAACTAATCTGACATGTGGAATATAAATACTAACCAAACAAATATATATATCACTCTCGAATGGGTAGAGGTAGGTGAATGGAAAGGGCACATTTTCGTTATATTGGAAGACAAATTAAAACCATTTACATAAAAATGATAAAGAATTAATTAAAAATCTCAAATTTTGATGCAATATATTAGATGTAAAGCGCATAGTATACAAACTTCCATACTTTCTTATATGACAGAAACTGTTAGAAAATATACCATAAAATCCTCTGACAATAACATAAGTATGTAGAGAATATCTAGAAATAGCCCCAAAATCTAATGTAAGGAATCTATGTAAAAACCAGGACATAGTTTTACTACAAATTTTGAAATAGAAGGAAGAGAGTTACAGGTTAAAAAAAGCATGGTGAGAGACCATTTCTTCAATGGGAAGATAGAACTTTGCAAATGCATTCTGTTCTAATTCATTTATAAGTCATTCACAATCTTAAAACATCTGGCTAAAATTTTCCCACCAGGGCCTAGAGGACCCCAGTAATCTGGCTCCTAAATGCACCTCTGAGCTCCTCACCTCCACACCTTACTCCCCTCAATCACACAGCCTTCCTCCTGCTTCTTCAGGCTACCAGCTCCCTCCACCTCCCGGGCTGTGCAACGGTGCCCTGTGTGTGGCTACCTCTACCCTCCTACCCTCTCCCACTTTCTAAACTTCTAGTAACATCCATGTGGTTTCAGGGCAGCCCCAATGTGAAAAGGGTCCTCACCTGTGCCCATAAACGGACTTATCATAAGACTCAACTGCAGGCAAACAAAATAAAAGTTATAAAGGGTTTATTTACAAAAATGGAACATGAGGAGAGGAATAACCCTGGGAGAAAGTAAGAGGAATAAATTGGTGAATACATCCTACCAGTTCCGCTGAGCTGGCACCCCAAGAGCACGCTGAAGGCTGTGGGGAAAACCAAGGACCTCCAAAGGCCAGGTCTGGTTATCTACCAAACCCGGCTGCTTAACTCCTTCAGTTGCCGGTAATCCTCCTTTCCCTGATGATGACGTTGTGGGATTTGTAGTCCACAATGCCTTGGATCGCACTGGTGTGGGGTAGGAAGGGGTCCATAAAAATCTGTGTGGTGGAATTCACTCAGGACATCCTTTCCCCCCAACACTATCATTCTCTGTCTTTACTCTGTGTGATTGTCTTTCATCACTCCCATCAGCATCTAATGTCATATTGCATAGCCATTCCTGGCTTTGCCTGTATCCTCTAAAAGAAATGCAGACCCAGAAGGGCTCAGACTGCCTGTCTTGTAAACCTACATCCTGTTCCCCAGCACTTCAAATAATGAACACCTGTTATAGTGAAGGGTCCCATACAGAGTCGTTGATTGGAATAGTGACAAATCCAAAGTAGGTATAATTAGTCTAAGGTTAAACTTCAATTATACATAGAAAAGATTGTATAATAAATTTAATGCAGTAATAAAGGGGTGTTGCTTTACCCAGTATTAATATTTGTTTTTAAAGCACAGAAAATAAGTTATCAATGTACTAGGAGAAGGAACAGATCAATACAACAAAATAAGACAGACCCAAAAGAAAGCAGAAAGCATACCTACCTACTAAAAGAACCTAATCTCATAAAGGCAAAAATCGCAAAGCATTGGTGGGGGTTGAAGGGGTGTGGGGGTGTGGGGAGGGTGGAATATTACTCCCCAAAGGATATAAGGCAGGCCAGAGAAAACTTGAGGGAAAAAACCTGTTTTACAAACTCTAATTACCTTCATTAAAAAAAAAGGAAGATCATATGTGAATATGTGTCAGTGATATTTGGATGCAAATGATACTTGCTAGGAAATCACACAAAAAAAATTGAATGTAAAATTTCAAACTTATACACATCAAAAATACTATAGTCAAAATTAAAAGACAAGATAATGGAGGCAAAAATGAATCTTAGTATAATTATGAAAAAGAGTCATAAAGAAAGTACAAGTCACGAAAAACATTAGAATAAACAGTATTCTAAAATGTACAGTCCCTGTGATAACTGAACAATATAACACAAATGCATCTATTAAATGACAAAACTGCAAATGCTAAAAGTCATTGCTCATGAGAATAAAGTGGGGCAGCTTTTCATACATTGCTGGCAGAAGGGAAAATTAGTGGAAAATTATGTAAATTTTTCCCATTCAGAGTCTACTTTCTCGAAATCATGTCTAAAGAAAGGTAAGAAATAGGGGCCTCTCTGGTGGCACAATGGGTTAAAGCACAGCACTATGAAGCTATCAATAGCCACTGCAGCATGAGTTCAATCCCTGGCTTGAGAGCTGACCACTCCTGACCTGCTGCTCCCCCCAGCAGTGTACCTTGTCAGTCTACCTGTTCTGATCCCCACTCTGTTGCTGGTGAATCCTTTCACCGCCCCCCACCTCTGGCCTATACCCCAGTTCTGTATGCATAAATAAATAAATAAAATCTTTTAAAAAAAAGCAGCAAAAGTTGCCAAAAATCCCACTTATCCAGTAATACTGTGAAATCATTTATAGTACATTTACATAATGGATGATTATGCATATATAAAAGAATAAGCTTTCAAGGTATATGATCATATCTATTAGCATTTATTATATATAAAGTTACATTTGGAAGAGAAAGAAAAGGAAAAGCTAATTCCAAATTATCTACACATTGATGATAGAATAATACAACTGAACCAGGATGCAGATTCTGTACTTAAAAGAATTTGTTCCCTCTTTCAACATAGCAGTTGAACTTAGAGCTCAGGTTTGTTCAGTGCAGTTGAGCAGAACCATCGGCTTTTATAAATGTGTGTGGACCAAGAGGTATCCCTGGTTAAAAAAAAAAAAAATGAAATGAGTCCCAAAATCACACTCCTGAGAATCAAAGGTATAAAAACAAGTCTGAAGAACAAGGGTGGGAGAGGATAGATTCAGCCATACTAAAACCAGATGTCAACCAGACAGGCCCTGCGAGTAATCCATGGAGAACGGTTCCACGGTTGAGACTCAGCCCAAAGTCATGGAAGGGAATTGGGGGAGATTTTAAGCCAGTAACCTATTCCAACAGTCATTCACCCTCACTCCCCAATACCCTGACCCTTGGGATGCCAGGGGGAAATGACTATCCAGCTCTTAGCATTGTACCTGGGGTGGAGTCAGTATTCAATCACTATTTTTCTTCAATGAAAGAAAAAAATGCATGAGTCAATGAATCATAAAGTCAATAACAAAAATTATTCATTTGTGATCAGACACCTCTCTGAAGCATGATATGAGTAGCTTTCTTCCAATCTCAAAAGTGCAGATTCATAGGTTATATTCACCTGCTGCAAGAACAGAAGCAAATCAAGCATTGGGAATACCCCCCACAGTGATGATGAAAGAAGGCAAATGCCTGGGTGTGGTAATGGCCTGTTACCCTCAGGGCTGTGTTCAAGATTCACAAGGCTGTGGAGGAAAAGCCTCAAAGAAGGCAATGCAGAATATGTATAAATGACTTGGGCAAGTTTCAGTCACTTGGAAAAAGAACCCAAGGATAAGTCTAGACATTCCTCTCTCCTGTCAAATTGGTGACCGAGACACTGTTCTTTGGATATTTGACGGGAGAAGCTACATTTTATCAATACAGACTTTTGCAAAGTAAATAAATCACACAGTAATATATTCTTTGTAAAAACTAAGTCTCAAGTAGACACATGTACCCTTATAGTCACAATCCAATAAAGAAAAACAGGTCTGTATTTTAAGACTTGGCATGAGTTAGTTTGCAAATTGGAAAAAGATTTAAAAGGTGGCTTTTCATAAAAAGAGGATCAATAAAAGGTACTAACCACTGACTACTGGCTTTGCTAAGATCGCTGAGAAGTAATGTTGCTGTGCACGGTGCAGTGGAGCGTAGCACAGTGAGGGTTGGCCTCTGGATGGCCTTTGCAGCACAGAGATGTGAGACTGAAGCCCAGGGGCCACTGCAGAGGAGCGGCCCAAGCTACTGGGAAAGCAGCTGTGCAGGCGCTGACAGCCCTGGGGGGCTGTAGGGTGTGGGTGGGGAATCACCTGTGCAGCTGGAGGTCAGGTCCATGCTAGGGAAGAGCAAGTACTGACTCCTGAAAGCTTCTCTGGCCAGCACCTGGAAGAAAACCCAGGCGGATTTAAAGAATAACTGGGAAAGCTGAAGTTCTCCAAAACAGGTTAAGTTGAAGCCTGAAAATTATCTTGCTGAAAATTATC
Organism: Condylura cristata; assembly: GCF_000260355.1. NCBI lineage: Eukaryota > Metazoa > Chordata > Mammalia > Eulipotyphla > Talpidae > Condylura > Condylura cristata. The sequence continues at coordinate 20,158,569 of NW_004567113.1, read as the reverse complement.
TTACCATTGAGGCTGAGATCCTAGCTTTGGTAACAGGGTGGTCCCTGGGAAAAGGGGAAGTTCCAGGTTCCCTGCTGCCCCACCCAGAAGGAGGGTGGAGCTGAAGAGAGAAAAAGAGAAGAGAGAAGGAATCTAAAAAAAAAAAGAAGGAGGAAGCCAGAAGGAGCCTTGAGGAAGACACTTGGAGCAGCAAGCATGTGATGAAGAAACCGTGTTTGTTTCTTGACTCTGGACTGGTTGAGGCAGATGTGGGTGAGATACCTGTAGGGAGGTGACTATGGCAGTGTTTATATTGATTTTGATTTTGCTCTTTTCCTCCCAGACTTGTCTGGCCATTTCTGACCCTTTTCCATGGGTCCCGGCCAGAAGGTGCTTTAGTCTAGTGGCAGGCTTTCAGGCCTTGCTTTGGGCCAATCCCTTTTGGGTTGACTTTTGCCCATGAGGGGATGAGTAACTTCAGGTGTTTGATTTAGAAGTTATATTCTTTGTGTTCCGTATTGTATATCCACTGCATTAAAGTCCCTTTTCATTAAAGTTTTATATGTTTTGTCTTGATGCGGCAGATGGCAGAACCCACTAAGAGCAGGCATGTTTGGGGCTTCAGAGGTGCTCCTGTCTCCCTGCCCTGTAACAGTTTCATCCCTTCATCCTTACAGGCTGGGAAAGAAGGCATTTAAGTTTAGCTGTAACAGATGGGGTGGACTGAATAAAATTAGAAAATTCGAGATGGGAAGGAGGGGGCATTCCTGTGGCTTGCTCATCCCTAAAAAAATTCTGTTCATAGTAGACTCTAGGGCATTTATCCTAAGAAGCAGAGGTAAAGTTAACGTGTTGGACACTTACAGTGATAGCCTAACTTCATAGAAGGAATATTTTTCACGGCCTCTTCAATGTGACAAAAGTCAAGCTATAATAAAGAACAAAATAGCTCCTAGCTCACCCATTGTGAGGATTAAAGTGTGGTCATAGAGACTTAATTACAGGAAAAACCGTGGTGCAGTAATTTTACTGGAAACTGAATCTGAAAGTGTTGTCCGCCCCCAAGTGGTCACAGTAAGAGAAGATTCGTTGCTGGGGAATTTTCCCACGTAAGGAATGGTTCCAAAAGCTGAAGAGGCTTGACTGTTCTCCTACTTCTTCCTTTTGTTAATCTCCATAAAAAAGCATCTCATTTCTATTTATCCTCTCCACCAACTCAATTGTTTGGTGCGTCCTTCTAAAAGTCCCCTCATTTGAGGGGGACATAGTAGACAATAATAAGTCATGTTCCAGGCAGAAAGAAGATATTCGGCATTTATAAAATAGAAACTAGACTCCATGAAAATCATTGGTGTGGGGAACGTGGACATTTAATTTTATTGATAAAGATCTCATTCATTGTGACTTGGGGCAGAAAAAAAAACTAATTTCTTTGACCCTGTTTCCTCCTGTATAAAGTGAGTTGTTGTAAAGATTAAATAAGTATGCAAAACATCTGGCAAAATGCCTGCATATCATGAAGTAAACATTATTTTCCCATGAGTAACTACTATTAAATTTCTAAATAGGGCTTAGAAACAAAATGAACCACATGCCAAAAAAAAAGAAAAAAAGAAAAAAGAAAAGAAAGAAAGAAAGAAAAGGAATTATGTGAGATAATGGAAATGTTAATTATCCTGATTATGATATACACTTTCATAATGTATATATAGATCAGATTATTATGTTGCACACCATAAGTACATGCAGTTTTACTGAATAAAGTTGGGGAGAATAGAAATTTAAAAAAAAAGCAGAATGAAGGAAAATAAAGAAATGGATTTGACAGAAAATCAAAATGCCAGAATGACACAGAATTGAAAGTTTCACTTAAGGAATTTCTTCTCTACCATATCCCCATATCCCACCTTTTCTTAGCTTTTGTGTATCCTTTACTCTGCAAAAGCAGAAAAGAAGGAAGAATAATTAGGAAATTCTTTAATCTAATTAGGAAAACTTAGTTATCTGTTAGCACTAGACATATGTCCTTTTATAGATTTCTTTGGGCCCAATTTACCCACCTGAATAATGAAGAGATTAGCCTAATCAGTAATTCTTTAATGCAGCTCATAGACCACCAACACAGAGAAGCCTGTTATTAATTCTAAATGATCAATTTAGAGTTTAATATAAAGCTAAATCATTAAATTAGAAGATTGCCACAGATTCTGAGATTCTGCTTTTGTGAAGCAATAGGAATAATGACTTCAAGGGCAGTTTTATCTTGCCAAGTAAAACATTGTCAACCCCGACCCTAAATTTTTAGTCTATGAAATCACAGCAAATGCACTGCAATTCATTTTGAATATAGCAGGGAAAGTGAAATCTGAAGATGGGTTAACCTAGTATTCACATTTAAATATGTTCCTTCTACACCTATTATTTGAAATTTTCAATCTGTTCCATGGTGACACCAAAGGAAAATAGGATAGCCTGGGTGTGAGTCCTCACCCACACTTTTATAAAAACAAAACAAGACCTAAGAGCAGACACACATGGAAAGGTTAATTAAAAGTGGGGGCAGGGTCCTCCCTGGTGGCGCAGCGGGTTAAAGCACTGCACTGAGAATCCAAAGCCACTTCCACATGAGTTCGATTCCCGCCTGCCCCGGAGGTGACCACATGGCGTGGCAGACCTCTCCTGACCCGCCCGCTGCTCCCCTCAACAGTGTACTTCGTCAATCTGCCTGTTCTGCTTCCCACTCTGTCCCTGGTGAATCCTCTCACCCTCCGCATCTCTGGTCTGTACCCCAGTTCTGTACAAATAAATAAATAAATCTTTAAAAAAAAAAGTGGGGGCAGTTGAGAGAGATATTAATTGGTCATTATGTCCAATTACTGTAACACTGTCTGAACTGAGACCCCCAGATGCAAGCTGAAGGCAGGGGAAATCAAAACAATCAAACAAACAAAAATCCTCCAGGCACATGTGTTTTCCATTTGATATCAAGCATGGCTGCTTAACTCTATCTTCAGTTCCCAGCAATCTCACCTTCAAGAAGTCAAGAGTCAGGGCAGATGGATGGCATGATGGGAGTTGTAGTCTCCAGCACTTGGGATGTCTTTGGCATGGAGGTGAGGTTGGAATCCATAAACAGCAGTGGGTGGAGTTCATTCAGGACATACTGCCCCCCCCATCCCCACAACAAATCCAGGCTCTATTAATTACATACTGTGGAACTTGTATGCTTACTTAATAGTTCAAAACCATAGATGTGGTTAGACTCCATACTTGAAAGTTCATTGATTATAAAAACCAGTGACCTGAAAACTCCTTTCCTTGCTGATCTTTAAAGTTACTTCCAGAAGCCTGATGGAGGCAGTGTTAGAGCAGGAGTGGGGTTGCTGAAGCAGAGCTACAACCCCCGATGGTGGTCCGTGAGTGATGTGGGTGCATCGCTGCCTGGAGCTACGCTGGTGTAAATGGGTGGCTAAGCCAGGCAACCCTCTAGCCCCTCACACTGGAAACTGTCTCTTTGTAGACCTCTTTACTGACCCATTCTTGCTATCCCCATTTGGTTTGTCCACCTTACCCAGAAAAGCAGGCCAATAGTATTTCTCCTAGAGAATGACAGAAGAATGGAAGAATGCAGCAAAGCAGATTGAAGGGGGAGGCTGTCAACTCACTATCAGGTCAACTTCACACTGTTGCCAAGGCTATTGGTGCTAAAAAGTAATGAGTCAAATATTAAAAAGAAAAAAAAAACATTTATTTGAAATTCTCAATTGTAGCACAGCAGTTACTCAATAAATGTGAATTGCTGTAAATAATCTTGCAGCTCTGCTTTCTAGTCTACTAGGTGAGCACTTGCCCTCATTACACTATAACCCTAAAACAATTGAGCGACTCAATTAACTTCGTTGAACTAGAAACAGTGAAGATTCTATAAACTATAGGGTCAAAACACAAAGGGCAAGGAAAAGACTGGTTCTTCAAAAGCATCGCAGAAAGATGTTGGAATTCGCACAGAATAACTTCCCTTCTCTGTATGCATGTTGCACAATAGTGAGTTATCACTATAGACATGAATCATTACATTGCCCCCAAAACACAAACTTTTATTCATGTTTTTAAAATTACAAATATGCCACCTATTTGGGTTTCACTTTTTGTGAAAGTAGATAGAAAACAAAGAAAATTTGAAATCTGAATAACCACATAAGTCTCTAAGCTCACTTTATGGCTTTGGACACTAACTGACTCACTGCATAGAGTTCAGGAAATAGGAAATACAGAAGGTGAGAAACTCCAGTCTCCTCCAGTGTTCTTCTGCCTCTGCTTTAAAAAGCGGTCAAATACAAATATAGATCACAGGCACCACCTAGAGGCATTAATACTAAATTTGGTTCTTGCATGTCAGTGAATATGAGTCAATTCAAAGTCTAGTTGAGGGCCTCCCTGGTGGTGCAGGGGCTAGAGCAGTGTTTTTAGGCTGCTGCCAGCCACTATGAAATGAGTTCAATCCCCAACAGGGAGGTGATCCACATGGCGTGGCAGACCTCCCCTGACCCGCCCGCTGCTCCTCTCCGCAATGTACTTCGTTGATCTGCCTGTTCTGTTCCCCACTCTGTCTCCGGTGAATATTCTCATCCCCACCCCCACACCCCGCACCTCTGGCCTACAGTCTAGTGCTTGTATGCATAAGTAACTAAATCTTTAAAATTATCCAGTTGAGTTCTCTCTCCAGTGATACTAAGATCATTAACTTGTGATATCCTTTTTAGTTCACCTAGTCACTTCAATCATCACATCAATCATTAAAAACTACATGTTCTAAAATAAATAAAAAAGTAAAAATTTAAAAAACTGTATTTGTTCAAGGCATACTTTTTTTTTTAAATATTTATTTATTCGTACAGAACTGGGGTACAGACCAGAGGTGCAGGGGTGGTGAGAGGTTTCACCAGAGACAGAGTGGGGAGCAGAACAGGCAGAGTGACGATGTACACTGCTGAGGGGAGCAGTGGGTGGGACAGGAGAGGTCTGCCGCGCCATGTGGTCACCTTCAGGGCTGGGGATCAAACTCATGCTGAAGTGGCTTTGGCTTCTCAGTGCTGCGCTTTAACCTGCTGCACCACCAGGGAGGGCCAAGAAAAACATACTCTTAGTTAAAACAATTATATAGGTTCTTGCTTTATTCAAGCAGGTGTCTTTAAAAAGTTGTGTGGGACAACACTATGAATGATGACAAAAGTAAGGCTTCACTAAAGAAATTTTAACTTCAGAAAAAAAACAGAGAAATTCCACTAACTTAACACTTTGAAAATATCACTATTTGTATTGTGTAGTTTATCATATATGTAAGCTTTTATCGTGGCACGGTTACATAACCTTTTTCCTTCCAATAACTATGTCAGGAATATTCCCCTGTCATTAATTACCTTCTCTGCCATCCTTGCTAATATGTACACAGTATTTCATTATAGGGTTAAGAAAATGTAATCAATTCCCTTTCAGGAAAATTACGGTTTGCTCTAGCTTAACAACACTGAAATGAAGATGCTATTGGTAAATCTGTGTGCGTATCTTTAATATCCAAGCATGATTAAAAGTAAAAAAAAAAAATCCACATTCATTTTCAATATTTCAGACCAGTTCAAAGTTCAGATATCTTCATTTGTCTCAGACAGAATGTTCTAATTAAACTCTTACGTATTTGAAGAAGCCTAGGGATGATAGCTTCCTAATCTTGATCTTCACCAATTGATATTTGATCTTAGTATATTTGGGCCAGCGTGACAGAACATGCAGATGGGGTGGCTTATAAGCAACAGAAATGTATTTCTCTCCGTTTTATAGGCTGGACATCCAAAATCAGGCAGGACACAAGAAAAGCGCCTGCAGGGACCTACTTGCTGGCTCATAGATGGCCATCTTCAATCTGTGTGCTCAGATGGTGAAAGGGGACAAGGGAGTTTTCCAGGGTCTCTTTAGGACATTAATCCCACTCAGGAGGCCTCCGCTGTTGTGACTTTATCACCTCCCAAAAGCCCCGCTTCCAAATACCACACAATGGGGATTCAATTTCAATGAATGAATGGTGCGGTGGGGTGGGGAGACACAAATATTTAGACCAATAACAGATGCTTTGAGTTAAATTACCATTAAAAAAAATCCCAAACATCTCAGCTCCATGTCTTCCTGTCCCTAATTCCCACATAACTTGGTTAATACTCCTTCCCAGGGCCAGTATCTTCCCTCCCTCCCCATTTTAGGACTAAGTGATATGAAGCTAAAAGTTAGAGATGTGATTTCAAACCTAGTCTCAATTACTTATTACTGATTTCCTTGGGCAAGATACTTAAGCCTCAATGTCCTCACTTGTCAGTTGGGACCTATTACAGCCCCTAATTTACCAGGTTCTTGAAAGGACTAACGAGCAAGCGCATGAAAAGCACTCAGGAAGGGACTGACAGAGTAGTGTTCAATTCATGCTAGATATTACCATCTTGTTCATTAAAGAATACATCCAGTATCTTTCATGCGCTCTGCTTAAGGTTTCAAAGCCCGCAACTTACACTGTCCCTGCCTTTACACTGCCTACGTGCTAATGAGGATTCACAAAGACACCAGGGATATTGTGATGTTTGCTAATGTTGGCATACGCAGGATGTTTCTAACACAGTTATAGCGTTATTGCATAACACAATATTTTGCCATTTAATTCAAAGTAATCCACTCTACTGAGTCTTAAAGCACATTTAAAATCTATTTTTTCTTATTTTGAGTGGGTATGGACTGGTGATAAAAATAAAATATTGCAGCAGGAATATACACAAGGCCCTCAAAATGGGTGGAGCTCCAGCTGCTTCACTGCTGTCCCCTGTGGGATGAGCAGAGCGTGAAACACTGGGTGCAGTGTCTGTCACAACAACCCACCTCTGCAGCCAAAGCCAGATATCATGTAAACAAATGGGCTGTGTCCCAGAAAAGTTTCTCTAAGGATACTGAAATGTAAAGGCCATATAAAACTATTCTTACTTTCAGTCAGTAGGGACCTACTACAGGCCCTAACTTACCAGATTCTTACAAGGAATAATGAATTAAAGCATGAAAAGCACTCAGGAAGGCGCTGAAGGAGTAGTGTTCAATTCATGCTAGGCATTACCCAAAAAAGGCAGTGAATTGAATTTGGCCCAAGGGTCATACTTTGAAGATTGCCTTAAATTATCATCTGCATGCAACAGCACTGGGCACAGGTTGAAGTACTGTCAACTTCATTATTTGTGGTAGTTTTGTTTTACGACGTCCCTGTGAACACTTACTGTGGACTGCATCAACGGCATGACAGGGAATAAGGTTCCTCTAAGGCTCTGGGCAAATCAAAACAAAACCTTGTCCTTTGCATTTGTTTACTATATATTGTTGAGTCATAACATTGAACTTGCAGCCATCAGAACTGTCACTCATGCCTGAGCAAAGCTTAGCTAATCATTTATTTTCTGTTGGGACAGCACAGCGTTCCTGCCTTTAGTACTTGAGGACTTAGGGTCATTTTAAACCAAGAAATTAACAAAAAGTACCAGGATGAGGAAAACGTGACACTAACCACAAGAAGGGCATCTGCTTACAGAATGAGAAGTGAAGCAGACAGAACCTCACTTTGATCTCGGCCAGGAGTGAGCATATTCAACAGTCGTGGTGCTACTCTGCGCATGTGCATGTTTGTCTGTTGACATTTATATTTTACAAAGGAATTCTAGTAGGTGAATTTACAAATACAAATATGGAGTGAACTGGCTGTATTTTTAAGGTAAAATAACATTAACATGTAACTGAAAGATGAGAGAGATGTTTTATTTTAAAATTTGAACGTGGTTTTGACTGATGTGCAGTCATTATTTGTTCAAAAGTCACCGAAGTATTCCCTTTCTGTGGCTATTACTTATCTGACGAACAGTTTGATTCAATTATTTCAGTTTGCTTTGTTGTTGGCTTTTTAACAGCTGATAGTTCAAGCTTCTAAAAGGTTGTGATCTTCAGCTGCTAGATGATGGCAAATACTTCAACAGCTGTTTCCAGAATTCTGCATAATTTAATTTCAATTACGTGATCTACTTGCATTCTATGACTGAATACAGAATTATAAGTAAAAGATTCATATATGTGCTTTCTCCCGAATAAACTAATTCTTCACTTATTAATGTCTAGTAATAAAAATGAATATATTTTCATATATTTGGTATTTTTAAAATTTGCTAAATACTATCTTGATCTTTCAAGCTTTTAAAATTTTCTCCTTTTCCAAGTTATGAATGAATTATACAATGTTTCAGATCTTCAGACCACTTAATGTTACGTTTGTCATATCCAGGATTACAGATCTAAAGGATTCTTCCAATTAGCATTAGCTTTACCCCAAAACTGGTTTTTCACTTACTTTATGGGTCAAGGTATAGATAGTTGGTATCTCCGTAGTCTATGGATGCTCTATGACTAGCAAATAATTCCTGTAAATGCAGCATCTTTAGGTTTGTCTTCAATGTTCATGGATAAAAATGTTCATATACATGTTTTACACATATGTATAGATGCATATATATGAACTTATATGAATATATAAATTCTTACTTGTGCAAATGTTATACACATATCAAAAATGTTTTGGATAAATAGCTATGATTTTAGTGCTACATAACTAAAACTTCCCTAAGTCAAGCCATGATTTCATGAAATTGAATATATGAAGGTTGAATATATACAATAATATAATATAAAGACAATACCTACACATACCAGTTATTACAACTTTAAACTCTATCTATAGATAAGGTACAAATGGAAATTTTTCTATAGATTCATATAATTTCCAGATTACCTTTGTTCTCGTCGAATCAGCTCATAAGCTTGTTTACAGTAACCATCAGTAACTGTATTTACATTTCGCATAACATATACTTTGCACAAAGTTTAAATACTTAGCTTTAACGTAGAAATCTAAATTCTTGCAGATTCAAGTATCATTCCTCGAATTTGAAATTTTGCGTTCTTAAATTATATAAAAAAAGGAATGTACACTTCCTGTATTCTTTCACAGAATGAGGCTGAGAAACCATCATTGACCATATCAGGTATTTTCCTGCAGATATCTCAAATCTAGTTTTTAAAAATCACATGTGGGGCCCTCCCTGGTGGCGCAGCGGGTTAAAGCACTGCACTGAGAAGCTAAAGCCGCTTCCACATGAGTTCGATTCCCGCCTGCCCCGGAGGTGACCACATGGCGCGGCAGACCTCTCCTGACCCGCCCGCTGCTCCCCTCAGCAGTGTACTTCGTCCATCTGCCTGTTCTGCTCCCCACTCTGTCTCTGGTGAAGCCTCTCGCCGCCCCTGAGCTTCTGGCCTGTACCCCAGTTCTGTATGCACAAATAAATAAATCTTTAAAAAAAAAAAAATCACATGTGATCTCATCATCAACATATGTTAGATCAGATAGAAGGTCTGCACAGGAGTTGCCAGAAGCCTTCAGAGGGATCAATGCAGACTCCCATGTTGTAAGTCTCAGGTTTTTTTGAAGAGAAACCAAAGCTTTATCAGATGCTCCAATGGATCTATGAACTTTCACACATTCAAAATTTAAAGAATCACTTCTTAGGGTTACTCTTTTTACAAATGTTACATCATTTAACAGCATTCAACATCATTGAGTATTCTGTTCTCAAGGTTCAGGCATTGCTAGCCAGAAAAAGCCAGACTTTGATACTCTTAGTATACAATCTGCCTGAAGAGGGGAGTCTACACTTCTATAATGGAAACAATGACATAAAGCAGTATTTACTCAACAACAACAACAACAACAAAAATTATTACCTTTCTAACACTTTAAAAATTTTAAGCACTGTAAAATACATCTGGATTTTATCTTAACACACAGTACTTCAGAGTTCATGATTTTAAATAAAGGCAATTAAAAACAGATTTGAAGTTTTAAATCTTCTAAATACATAGGGTGGTAGTGACACTTGTCTGAAAACCACTGGAAAGTATCTCATTTTCTGGAAACAAATTTGGCATAAAAGGCAGCAAAGAGGTCCTTGTAAGGAGTGTCTGAATCTAATTTAGTCGATGGTATTCGGCAAAATTGGCGAAACCCAGGAGATCGAAGTAGCAAGTTCTGTGAAAGACCCATAACGCTGGAGCACAGCCAGTAGAGAACAATCGACTGTAAAGAGAAAAAAGGACACGTGTGTTAGCAACTCTCCATTCTCCAAGGATGCCAAGGTCCAGAAATAGGCAAGCAAAGGAAGAAAATTACAATCTCTGTAAGTAAAAGCATAATGGGACTGAATGAGACCTACAGGGGCTATCAGATACTATTAACTAACCCAATAGGCAATAAGAAAAAGGTTGAAGGAAGACCAAAAAGCAAAAAGAAAGCAACAGGAGAGGTATTCAGAATGATAGCAGTTCCCAGGTTAATACCCAAGAGAGAAGACACTGGACTTCTTTGCCAACCAAATATAAGCTCTCCTCTACCAAGAGTGTTCACAAGCTGCTATACAGATAGACTCCTGGGGGCACAGCCATTTCTAACAAATTTAGCCTTATCTTTCAAATACTTCACAGTCACCACACATAGTCAGATATGTATTATATTTACCTTTTTCTGAGATAAATAATCTTAGAGTTATCTTTAATTTTCTTTTATTCTCCTATCCAGAGGGACTGTGTTTAGGTCACTAAGGTCTGCAGCCCCCCCAGTAAACCCCAGACATACATGTAGTCCAAACTGTTACTGGATCAAAAGGTTGTCAGACTCAGGGCAATGCCAGGTAGAGGTTGAATCTAGGTACTGGAGTCAAACCAGCTGAATCTGAATTCCATTTATTGGACTTTGTGCAAGTTATTTTTCATCTGTTTCAATTTTCTCATCTATAAGATGGACACAGGCTTTTCTGCAAATGTAAAGCTGGGGAGATCCTAACTGATCCGGAGATCTCAAATCCCTGCTCCCCCGCCCTCTGATCATCCCCTGAAGCTCCTCAATAAAATGGTTTGATTTCCTACAACCAAATAAGTAAAAAATAAAATGTAATGGGTATAGAACTTCATGTACCTTAAAGGGCTGTTATGAGGAATAATGGGATAATTTTCGTACCGTCATAAGCACAGTATGTAGCCCAGATTAAGCACTTGCATTTGTTCCAAGGCAACTGTTTAAGGAAAAATTAATACTTCCTTACAGGCAGGTCAGCACAGCAATTAAGAACAAAAACTGAATTACCTGATTCTGCCACTTAATAGAGGAGTGATTTCAGCTTTCTCGTCACTATAGTGGAAGTTACAATAGCACTTTCTTTGGTGTATTGTTGAGGGAATTATATGAACTAATATATATAGAATATTTCAAATAATGCCTGACACAAAGTCCAATGGTGAGTAAATATTAGCTATCACCATCATCTCACTTTTCTTCAATGCAAAAAGTATCCAAATTTGTAGACTATAAGCTGTTTACTAAGTATCTTGCTCCTTGAAAAGAAAAAAAATTCTAATTTTCAGTTCAGTGTACTGGCTGTCTAAAAACAAATAAAACTTCTGCAGATGAGTGTGGCCAAATACCTAAGATATATGCACAGGTGTCTGATGGGACATCTACCAAGGCTCCTTGTAAGAGGCTGCTGACTGCAGCCTCTTTTTGATGCACCTTTTTATATTCTTGCAAGATAACCGGCTCCAGCAGTCATCATGACCACACAGTGGTCTTAAAACAGAAATTAGATTGAGGATTAAGGATTAGTAAGAGACAAATAGGCTACTTCTCTCATATCTTCATGTATCCTTCTTTCTTACATTTGGGTAGACTTCTGGGTACTGAAAACATGATTTTTCATATCTATTATTGCAACTCACCTCCTCACTAAAACTTCGTAATCCATGTTTTATTTGATCTAGGGGTCTCCTCAAGTCATAGTTAGTATTATTTCTCTTCATAAATATAGTCAATCTACACTGTTTTGTTTTTACATAGTGTTTTACAACATTACTATTACATGACAAGTATGCTAATAGGCACATGTGTTACACACGGTATTACTTCATTAATTCTCACAGACACTATGATGTTTATTTTACTTATTTTACACAGGTTAGTAACAAAATTATGTCCAAGTGACAGCTTTTAATACATGTTGCTATAACCCTGCCAGTTGCAAATGAAATATACTTTATGATCTATGCATTGGTTCTGACACAGCTTTTATCCTCTTAAAACTAAAGTATCCCTGAGAAATAAATAAAATGCTAAAAATATGAATTAACTCCAGCTACAACCATTTCTTTTTCTATACAAGTTTAATTATTAGTATTACCCAAAGTCGGCCCTCCCTGGTGGCGCAGTGGGTTAAAGCGCAGCACTGAGAATGGAAAGCCACTTCGGCATGAGTTCGATCCCCGCCTACCCCAGAGGTGACCGCATGGTGCAGCAGACCTCTCCTGACTCGCCCACCGCTCCCCTCAGCAGTGTACTTCATCAATCTGCCTGTTCTACTCCCTACTCTGTCTCTGGTGAAGCCTCTCACCGCCCCTGTACCTCTGGCCTGTACCCCAGTTCTGTATGCACAAAAAAAAAAATAACTCTTTACCCAAAATCCCTTTACATTTTTCACAAAAATAGAAAAATCAATCCTAAACATTATTGAAACCATGAAAGATATGATTAACCAAAGCAACTGAGAAAGAAAAGTTAAAGTATCAAACCTCACTAATTTCAAACTATATTAGAAAGCTACAGTAATCAAAACAATATGGGGTTGTCATAAACACACACACAGATATCAAAGGAACACAATAAAGAGCCCAGAAATAAACCCAAATATATGTGGTCAATTAGTTTATGAGAAAGAACCAAGATCATACAAGTAAGAAAGGACAATCTCTTTAATAAATAGTGTTAAAAAGCAGAACCACAAAAGAATGAACATGGACCACTCTCTTACTCTGTATACACAAATTAGCTCAAGGTAGGTCAAAGATCTGAACATAAAACTAGAAACTTAAAACTCCTAGAGAAAACATAGGTGTTAGGTTCCTTGACACTGGTGTTAATGATGATTCTTTGGGATGTGGCATCAAAAATAAAGTTGACAAAAGCAAAAATAAATAAGTGAGACTACATTAAACCAAAAATTTTCTGTAGAAAAAGAAATCATCAACACAATGAAAAACAACACATAGAATGAGATAAAAGTATCTGTAAGTTATATACTGGACAGGAGCTAATATCCAAAATATGTTAAAAAAAAAAAAAACTCATATAAAGAACAAAAACATTTTAAAAGTCCGATTAAGAACTGGCTAGAGGAACTGAACATACCAGTGACATGAAAAGTCAAAGAGGACATGAAAAGGTGGTCAACATCACTAATTATCAGGGAAACAGGTCAGAATCACAGTGAAATATCACCTCATTATCTGTTATAATGGTTATTAACAAAAAGACAAGAAGTAACAAGTGTTGGTGAGAATGTAGAGAAAAAGAAACCTTTGTGCACTGTTGGTAGGAGTGTAAACTGGTGTGGCTACTATAGAAACAGTATTGTAGTGTCACATGGTGATGAAGATAGTAAATTAGTCACAACAGAAACTCAAAATCCAGTAAGGAACTGAGTAATAAGTAAAAGCTGAACAGAAGAAGCAGGGATCCCATATAATTAAGCTAAAGGCTAGAAGAATTTAGTGCATGTTAGACACATACTGATATTTACTTACCGAAGGTACTGTTGCAGCAATTGGAATCATCAGCACTGATATTGCACGAAGAAAATATGTAATATAGGTCTGAAAATGAGACATTCCAATCCTTTGCAAAGCAAAAATCTGAAGGGATAGAATACATACATATAGAATGATTACTAAAACATTAAATAATCCATGATTTAAAATACAAAGTGATCTTTGGCACCCACTTATATTTTAAGAAAAGCAAAAATAAATAAATAAATAAATACCGAACACTGAAAAATATGTTTGATCATCTATCTTTCTAAAAACTGAACAACTCTTAAATAGAATTTGAATTAATAGCAATAAAGAAATTCAGCCATATAACACACAATCAAAGCTTAATTTTTACTAATAAGCATATTTTAAAGATTGTCCATAAAACGAAAAGCCCCTTCAAGACAAGATAAGTACTACATATTAAACTTTACCCTTGTGTTTTGGTTCATAAATACAGTGGCTGGCATAAAGAAGAAACTTAATAGCTATTTTATAGGCTTATGATCTGGCTACATGACATAAGAGAACGAACTAAGGCTATGAAAAGCAGCTATAATTTATGAATTACTGATGTAAGAGGCAACATAGCATAACGGATGTGAGCTCCGACTCTACGCCCAAGCTAGGTTAACATGAGCCATGCCCTGGTGGTTATGTAACTGCACAAGTTACTAAACTTTCCTGGGCCTCACTTTCTCTACCTTTAATTGGGTATAATAATAGTATATACAGCACAGGATTAAGACTTAAATGAGTTAATTTATGTAAATTGCATATAATAGTGCTTGGCACATGGTGTAAGAATAAGATTTTATTACACCACTGGCTTGTTAGGGCATATACGAAAGATTATACGATTGACATTAATTCATTAGAACCTTGTGTTTATCCCTTACATCTTTCTAACACTCACTAAGCACCAACCCTGTTCACAGGACTGTACTGAGTGCTTAGGGAAATACATTTAAACCAAGGATGGAGTGTTTCCTCTAGAAACTGTCAGTGAACACAATGACTGTCATCTTCATTTTTCTTGTCTGAAAAAATAAAGGATATGTTAGATTTCCCCAAAAGAGGACATGAGTTCTGTGAGAACTCAACTGAGGCTGGTCATTTCTAAGATTCTTCCAGCTCAGAGTCTACTTTCTATTCATCGTCTGAGAACAGCTCCTTATGAAATTATAGGCATGTGTTCCCCTACCCTGTTGAATAAAGAAGTAGACATGGGATGGAGACACAGTGAGGAGGTCACATTTTATATGTATGTTTTTTTCTACTGTGATTTTACTAAGCTCATATAGTACAAGATGGCAGTGATGTACTATGTTCCCTGCCTGCAAGAGCAAATTACAAAATTTACTTACTAGAAACACATGATTTTGAAATTGAAAAGACTTTTGAAGTATTCTAATTCAGCTAACTTATTTTAATTATAAACATTTAAGAACTTAAGGAACTGGCTTCAGACAGATCGACAGATTATCTGATATCACCAGTAGATAACATCAATCAATGACCTGGGACCAGAAACACCAAGGGATCTTAATTGTAGCTCAGAGTTATTACTACCACCACAAGCACATTTGTATTTGAAGTTAGAAGAGCAGTAACAAAAACCCAAACAAATTAAATGCAAAGAAATCTCACATGACATCACTGACCTCCACTATTAATAAATTAATGACACCAACGGAGACAGGTAGAATCCAAGTGGAATCCTGTGCAGTAAGATCAGGGAACCAAAGGACTCCACCGGTAGCTAACTGCTCTTGAGTGGAAAAACCTGTTGAAACAGTTTATAAGTAAAAGTAAGTTCTAAAAGTAGTAGAGGGAAATATACATTAGCAATCTGACAATTTCCATAAGATGTCCCTTATACTAAAGATTTAGATATGTTTTATTAGACTATTTTCACTCTAGAAATTCTCAGAAAAGAGGCTTTCTAAAGCAAATACATACAGAGCATAAAGACATGCAGCAATAATCTTTACAAACTTAAATTTAAATATTTATTTGTCCAGTACCCTTTTTGGTGGTACAAGGGGTTGGGACACAGCACTGTGAGTCTGTCTGCAGCCACTGCAGCACAAGTTCAATCCCCAGCCAGGAAGGTGACCCACATGGTGTAGCAGACCTCTCCTGTCCCTCCCACCCACTGCTCGCCTCAGCAGTGTATTTCAATCCACCTGTTCTGTTCTCCACTCTGTCTCTGATGAGTCCTCTCACCCCCCACACCTCTAGCCTGTACCCCAGTTCTTGAATGCATAAATAAATACATCTTTAAAAAATCTGTCCACAGATGTTCTTTCAATTCCATTTAGATTACTTTGTGGTTAGAAATGCCTTTATAGGGCTCTCCCTGGTGGCACAACAGGTTAAAGCACCACAGTATGAAGTTCTCCAAAGCACCACAGCATGAGTTCGCTCCCCAGCCAAGGAGCTGACCCACATGGCGTGGCAGACCTCTCCTGACTTGCCCACTGATCCACTCAGCAGTATGTTTCAGTAGATCTGCCTGTTCCACTTTTCACTGTCTCTGGTGAATCCTCTCACCTACTGCACCTCTGGTCTGTACCCCAGTTCTGTAAGCATAAACAAATAAATCTTTTTTAAAAAATGCCTTTATAAGAGGGGCCTCCCACGTAGCAAAAGGGGCTAAGTCTCAGCACTATTATAAAGCTTTCTCCAGCCACTGTGGCATGAGTTTGATCCCCAGTCAGGGAGCTGACACAAATGGCTCAGCAGACCTCTCCTGACCTGCCCAGTGCTCCCCCCAGCAGTGTATTTCATCAATCTGCCTGTTCTTTTCCCCACTCTGTCTCTGGTGAATCCTTGCACCTCTGGACTATACCCCGCTCTTGTATGCATAAATAATCTTAAAAAAAAAAATGCCTTTATAAGAAAGTAAAACAATTATTTCATTTATATAATTTTTAAATTAATGTTGACATCTATAATTATGAAAACTTTTCTGGTCTTTTAATTTCACACATGGAGAAATTCTGGAATTATAGCACTAATTCTTTTTTTTTTTTTAAAGATTGATTTATTTATTCATACAGAACTGGGGTACAGGCCGGAGATGCGGAGGGTGAGAGGATTCACCAGGGACAGAGTGGGGTACAGAACAGGCAGATTGATGAAGTACACTGCTGAGGGGAGCAGCGGGAGGGTCAGGAGAGGTCTGCCGCGCCATGTGGAGCTACTCTGGGGCAGGCGGGGATCGAACTCATGCAGAAGTGGCTTAAGCTTCTTAGTGCAGTGCTTTAACCCGCTGCGCCACCAGAGAGGGACCAGCACTAATTCTTTTTTAAAGGTTGATTTATTTATGCAGACAGAAATGGAGTACAGCCAGAGGTGCAGGGATGGAGAGAGGATTCACTAGAAACAGAGTGGGGAGCAGAACAGGTAGACTGAAAGCATACTGCTGAGGGGAGCAGCTGCCAAGCAGGAGAGGTCTGCTGTGCCATGTGGATCACCTCAGAGGTAGGATCGAACTCACACTGAAGCCGTCACTGCTCAGTTTAGCTTCACAGTGCAGCACTCCAACCTGCTGTACCACCAGGGAGGGCCCTGAACTAATTTTTTTATGATTTTCAAGAAACTGTAATACTAAAGTCTCCCCTAGAATCATTTGTTTTCTCAATAGCTTGTTTATACTTAACATTTTAAATTTTACACTCTGGTAAACAAGATGATAAAAGCATTCTAATTATGAAGCTTATGTGTCCTTTGTAGGAGCACAGAGGCAAAATCAGAGAAGTTATTTGAGAAAAACAGACTTTTATAGTAGTACCTTCTGAATGTGCTGCCCCTGTGCTGAAATTCCGGAGAGCAATAGACATGAAGATCCACATTGGAAGCTGAATCCAGACCAACACAGTGGCTTTGAAAGGGTGGCAGTTATCCCGAACATACAGCTCTGACACAAGCCTCTGCATGTTCTTCAGATAAGTGAGCCTGGTTCAGGGAAGAGAAAAAATGGGAAAGGAGAAAATATCAGGTGACTGTTAACACCGCTTATACACTAGCACAAATACACCCACATTGTGCATATTTGCTAAATGATCTGTAAGAGGTTTCTGGTCGTTAGTTATAAAGGCCTAACTAAACAAATGGCAAATAAAATGTCTTTTGTTAAAAATCCTCTACAATGTATACAAATTAGGTAACAATTTGATAAACTGACATTGTCAGAGTACAGGCACTGTCTCTAATGGATTTTGCCAATCAGTTTTCAACAGAAAATTTTACTACTGAAATGGTAAGAATATAATTTATATTAGAAGTACTAACGTTAAAAGCTTATTTTTCTCAAACCCCTCAATTCCACCTAAGCTCTGGTGTTACTTGACCTATGACTACATTCCTTTTGTAGCAATTTCCTTTTGCTTTTGGCCTGTCAAATGGTCTCCATTCATAGATCAACTCTTTCATGATGATTTTCTTAATGTTTCTTTGCTATGTTACTCCTGTTCCTGTCTTAATTCCCTACTTTCTAGACTAAGTCTTCTAAGTGAACCTTACTTATCTTTAAGTTTCTTAATTGCCTATGTTACACAGATATTCAATAAGCTTGTTAAATTCAATAAAATCATAATGTCCTGAATTAGGAGAGAATATAGACATTCCCAAATGCCTTACAACACTGAACAAATTGTACTGCCATATCAGGACATGCACCTCACTTTCCTGGCTGTCTATCTAACAAAGTCTCTTTCATCTTTCAAGACCATCAAAAAATGCAGGAAACTCTCAGACATCTTCCTGGGAAGTCTCTCTGGTGTGTAAAGATGTATCTGGACACCTATCATGCCAGGCTGGTTAAGCGAGGTGCCATAGGATTGTCAAGGCTGCATTTATAACCCAGGTGAGTGGCTATTAATCTAGTGGGTTTGACCTAGAGTTGTAGTTTTCTGAGAACTAAAACTTAATTATAGGTGCCCCGATTTCTTGTTTTATATCAAGCCATCATGCTATCATTAGATTTTTGTGTGTCATGTCTTAAAAAAACACTAAATGTAGAGGCACAAAATTTCACATTGAAGATATTTGGCAAATTTACACCTATACAGTTAAAAATAAATGGGTAGCTGCTTTCCCCTGCCCACCTGTGACTATGCAGGTGCCTTTTTCTTTCTCCTTTTCCTAATAAACCTGTGCTGGGCCTCCCTGGTGGTGTAGGGGTTAAAAACACAGCACTATCAAGATATCACTAGTCACTGTGGCCTTAGTGTGATCCCTGGCCAGTCTTGCCCACTGCTCCTCTCAGCAGTGTATTTCAGTAGATTTGCCTGTTCGGCTCCCCACTCAGTCTCCAGTGAATCCTCTCAACCCCCATATCTCTGGCCTATACCCCATTTCTTGTATGAACAAGTGAATCTTTTAAAAAATGGATAACCATTATTATTGTACATGTTCATACAACAAAGTCCTCATTTGTCTCATTGCTTCAATTCTGAACACTTGTTGGCCTAGCAAGGATCAGAATTTAAGAAACTCACTAAGGAACTAACCATGTAGAATGACTGAGGCAGGACTTACAAGGTCCAACGGATGCACATATAATAGTCAGCACCCTGCGGCAAGGGCTTTCTAAGAGACCAGGCAGGCATAGTGGACAAACAGCACCCTGACTACCCAGTTGCAAAGGTCAAGTTTACCAATAACTGTATCATTTGTTGACAAAATCCCAACAGACTGGCACAGTATCTTCACTTTGTAAAGCTTCCCCTGACTTTGCATAATGACCTAATTCTTATACATTGCTTTTTTACAGTACTTATTTAATACACTATCATTCGACTACAGGTGCCTTTTCAGGGAGCAAGGGTCCTTTAAGAATATGGAACTTGCTCTCATTTTTCTTTCTCAATTTCCTTTTAGTCTAGTAT
This sequence comes from Condylura cristata, assembly GCF_000260355.1. Classification (NCBI taxonomy): domain Eukaryota; kingdom Metazoa; phylum Chordata; class Mammalia; order Eulipotyphla; family Talpidae; genus Condylura; species Condylura cristata. Next base: position 20,138,938 of record NW_004567113.1, on the reverse strand, counting down.
ATAAAATTATCATGCCACATAAATTTATTAAAATATTCGTGTATAAGAATTACTTTGCTGCTAAAGCTATTATTTACATACCAAGTTTACAGTGAACACTAATGCTTACACATTATAAATATTTATTTACAATCTTATATACATAAAATTAGCTTACCTGGCAACTTTTTTGGACCAACCTAACTGATTTGCACGAATTGCAACTTCTTGGTTAAGGTGTTTGGCAATGTTTTTTATTTCTGGCTGCAAATTTTCCACCTAGCTAAAGAAAAAGTGGAATTTGGTATGAGCACATAAAGGATTAATTTATAATCACTCATGTAATTTTATGCTCTATTCCCTCAAATCAGTTAAAATTGTGTTCTTTGATATTAAGAAAACTTAAGTGTAAGCAAATTAATTTGCTTGACCTTCAGTAACAAACAACCATATTCAAATTCCAGCTTGTACTCTTACCTGTGTTATCCTTAGCAAGTTATTTAACCTCTAAATAAACGCTATTCCTTGTATGTGAAACGTGTAACAGCATCTGCTTCAGAAAGTTATTTTAAAGTTTAAGGGAGAATTACACCATGAGCTTTAATGCTCCACCCCCGAATTTTTCAGTAATGTTAAATGGGAAAGACAGAACTTCAGTTTGCTTTTAATGCCCTCTAAGACAGAGCCACACACATAATTTTAAAAATCGCATTTATTTCTGCCGTGTTCTTTCTGGAAAGCCCACTGCTTTCACGGTACCAACTCCCTTACCGTTTCCTTTTAACCCAAAGATAATCTGAAAACACGGAAGTGATTATTTTGTAAGTCTCGTGTTCAAAAAAATACTTTTATTTTCAAAGCTCCTTAATCCATATCACCTGATCTGCTCTCATAACATTGGGAAACAGGAGAGGAAGGATTACTGTGCTGATTCCATATAAAAACACTGAAGGGCGCGAGTAATAAAGCCTAAATGAGAAAAAAACGTTTCCAAACGAACTTAGTTTTCTTCTAGTAAGGTAGATGAGCTGCACTTTTTGGTCATACAGGCTGTCAACAACTTTAAAAACGGTACTTTCACAGGTTTCAGTTCTGCTTTGAGTACAAATTCAGCAGAGTCAACGAAGATCTTATTTCATGTTCCCAAGGCCAGTTCAATATCTTAGTACTTAAATATCTTAAAATTATATTTAAATAACTTAATCATCTCCAAGTACATGATCACCGAACACTAAGTCCTCCGGAAGTACCCGGGAGGTTAGTCTCGGCAGACGCGCCCGCTGCTTCCTACCGAGGCGGAAGCGCGGTTAGCGCGCGGCTGGGCGCCTCTCACCTTAGCCAGGATGTAGTGCTGGTAGGCGGCCAGGGGCAGGGTGACGGCACCGCGCAGCGCCACGGTGGTGAGAAGGATGGTCCCCCACCAGGGCAGGCTTGTGGCCCCGTGTGCACCAAGCAGCACCACCTCCGCGCCCTGCACCGGCGCCGACGCGGCCAGGGCTTCATACCAGCTGCCCGCGCCGCCAGGGCCGGCTGCAGAGACTGAGGCCACTGCCCACGCCGGCAAAACGGAACGCTTTAAGCTGCCGGTTGGGACCACCTTAAGCAGGGGGCCCCGTGCCTCGAGTTGCAGTGCAGGCAGTGGCCGCAGCCACCTAGTGCCCAGCCGGCGAAGCATGGCCCCTCCAGGGCAGAAGCGAGGTCATCCGCCTCCCGCAGCCGAAGAATGCGTCGCTCAGCGGAAGGCGCCACGCGCATGCTCCAGGGCCCCAGGGCAAAGGCGGGTGCGTCGCAGCCCGTAGCCCCACTTGACCTTTCAGGTCACGCTACTACCTTCTCAAGTCGCTCTGATGATGACGCACAAGAAGGCAAGCCCCACCTTTCCCACGCGGCACTGGACTGGCCTACGGCGCATGCTCGATGCTTTCAGGCTGCTGGCGCGGAGCCTCGCGGGGGCGGTACCGGAACTGCAGCGGAAAGGGCGGGCTCTACAGCGAGAAACGGGGTCCGTGTGTCCTGTAGGGAGCTCTGGCTTTTAAGGTACAGTCCAGCTTCCCTGGTGGCGCCTGCGGTTAAGTCTCAGCAGTGTGAAACCACTGCAGCACGAGTCTGATTCTCGGCCAGGGAGGTGAAACCCACGTGGCGCAGCAGACCTCTCCTGTCTCAACCACCGCTCCCCTCAGCAGTGTATTTCAGTTGATCTGCCTGTTCTGCTCCCCATTTTGTCTCTGGTGAATTCCCACCCCCCCCTATAGACTACACCTCGGCTCTTGTTTGCATAAATAAATAAATCTTTAGAAAAATGATTAAATAGAGGGCCCTCCCTGGTGGTGCAATGGGTAAGGATACAGCACTGCAAACTGACTGCAGCCACTTCAGTGCGCGATGAATTCCCCCCACCCACGTGATCCACGTGGCGCGGCAGACCTCTCCTGTCTCACCCGCTGCTCTGCTCATCTATCTGCCTGTTCTGCTCCCCACTCTGTCTCTGGTGAATCCTCTCACTGCCCCTGCACCTCCTGCCTGTACCCCAGTTCTGCATGCATAAATTAGCACATCTTTTAAAAAAACAAAAGAATGATAAAGCCCCTTTCAGAGATATCCTTCCATTATTTTTCATCTGAACTAATGTGTAATGGATTAAGCTTGGTGGGTGGTTTTGTGACCAGAGCGTTCCCTCTCCTGTCCCCGTTTGCTGTGCACCAGAAATTCTTACACTAGATTTAGATTATGCAATCCAAGAGTCAACATATTGCCGAAATCCAGGTTAGAGAGAGGCTTATGTTTCCCTTAGGGCAAACAGAAGCTGTTCTGTAGAGATTTAATTTGCTCCTCGCCATTGTTAACTCCACCTATGAAATGATTTTTCTTCAATGTGTTATCTTTTACTGTAGATACCTACAAAAATCTTTTAGTTGTTATTTTTCCAGGCCAAACTATCTGGCTTTATTGAACATAGTTTTCATAAATAATCATGGTATTTCAGGCAGGATATGGGCAGACAATCATTAACAGAATACAACAATTTTCACATTCCCCTTTTTGGTCTCTCCAAATTAGAAAGCCACTGTAAAATCCAATGAAGTCTTCATTTGATGCTTTGAACAGGTAAAGTTTAGCGTGAAGGTTGATATTTCACATTTACCATGTTATTGTCACAACTTCACTAGGCAGCCCAATTTTAGGGAATGAAATGGTTATGACATAGTTGTCAAACCAGTGATTTGCAATCTAAAAAAAAGAATTGCTGCTTTTTTGTTGGATGCCATCTCAATGGTGTTATGATAAAGTGAGTTTGACCAACATTCTATTTCTTTGTAGTCAGGTATCAACAGGTCCTCTGGGTTCAAGAAGGGCAAAGTCTATGGTGAAGATACGGAGGAAAAGAGAACATCAAAATGAATTTTAGTTGTTTCCTACAAGGCATCTGTGCCAAAGTGGCTAATGTATCAGAAACAAGGAATCCTTCCTTCTGGGAACCAAGAGAAATTATCTCAACTACAAAAGGGTAAAGTTCTCCATGTCCCCATCTTCAATCAAGCTTCAGGGACATTACTAATGACACAAGACCTTCTTCAAAAAAAAATTCATTTCTTTTAAAAGTAAAAAAAAGTACCTTGTAGCAGCAAATAAACTGGAATGTCAAAGAGAAAAACAGTATTTCAAACTGTATACAGTCATTAGTTTTGCAAGCATCAATTTTAGCACCCCCCCCCCTTTTTTTTCCCCTTTGGGTTCCTTCTCTTTCTCTACAGGGGCTTTGGCTTGGGGTCCAGCTTTGGAGTTGGCTTAGTAAATAACCTCAGGGATCTTTGCCTTTCACCTTAGTTTTATCTCCTTTAGCATCCTCTTCAGCCTTTCTGTGGGGTGTTGGTGACAGTCCTACTGTGGGTACTGGTCAGTTCAGAGGTTGTTTTCGCCTCTCCTTCACACTGCCCAAACACACATAATTCTTTAAAGGCATTCTTCCTTTGTGCAGTAAGTAAAGCTGCTCATGCTCTTACTTTCCTTCAACCTTTGGTACTCTCCTCGCCAGCTACACTTCCTATCTCCATCAATGAAATGAGGTAGAGTTGCAGTTACAGGAGCCATCAGAGTGTGGCTAGAGGTTGGGGTTGCTGAAGTCAGGTGCTCCTCCTGCCTTGAGTGGGAGATGGTGTTGAAGGCCTGGGCTTGGCAGCTGCCTTCCTCAGCAACTTTGAGGAAAAGAGGGGCCGCATCAATCATATGGAGGCATAAGATTGCTCCCTGTCACCACACAGGTGCCTGCCTCTCTTTTTTCTCATTTCTTCCTAATAAACCTGTCCTTTGAAGATATAATAAAAAATCTTATGGATAAAGTAGATCGGTGAAATCTTTACTAGAGCATATATTTAGCTTTTATAAGTTGTAAAGCTTGAACAGCAACGTTATTGGGTGTCCCCTGGTAAAAAGAATGGGCCAAGTCTACAAGTTCTAGTCTTGTGTATCTTGCAGCAGCAAATAAACTGGAATGACAAAGAATAATCACCTCTTGATCTGGAGGTCAAATTATGTTAAGTGTAATAATATGCTAATTAAAAAAAAGAATTCACGGACAAATGTTAATATGTCAAACTGTAGCTACTGTCTTGCTTCATTGTGCAACTTCCCAAGAGGACCAGAAACTCACCTTTTTAGATTCTTGGAGCCAGTTTCTTTAAAAACTAATAAATCCATACAAGAAATTTAAAATACAAGTTTAAACACATAATATATGCTATACACACTTTCCTTTGTTTAAAAAAAGTCAACCAATCCCTGCCTTTGTTCATTAACGAGCAACTCACTGGAAAGTAGAAACAATTTCAATTTTGAATGGAAATATCCTCTAAAGATTATGGGAGTAATAAAGCAACTTCTAAATTGCTGCATTCCTCTCCTTCCAAAGAACTGCACATTGGGAATTGACAATTATATAGTGGCATGTTGCTCCAGGATACTGCACTTTAAATATCCAGAAGAATGGAAGTTGATTTAAAAAAAAAAAAAATCCTAAAGCTAAATATCTATAGCCACGATTCATCTAATCTAAATCAAGTTTTGAGCTAGTTTTCAGACCACTTAAGACTTCTTTCTGTGGAGTGGCTGCAAATGTCAGGACTGGGACCACTTTAATCTGTGGGTTCACATCTTCTACATATCAAATCACATCTTATTTTAAACTTTCCATTTTTAAGTTTAAAGATTATGACCTAAAAAAGTTAATGCATATGTCTGTAATCTCATGTAAACACACACGCACACACATATATTCGTAATTCATATGGCAATTATCAGAACTGGCTGTTTGGAGATACCTTGGGTATCCATCAAGTAGAATATCCAACACAAAAATATGTTAATAGTAATGTGTATACAATGGTCATTTTCCCCCAATTTTAAAATGTATATAATGTAGGGATAGACTTACACCCACTCAGATTTACCACACCAGATGTAAACAAAGAAATGACCCTCTGCCATCTTCCATAGGGCTTCCTCCCCCTTTATTCTCCACCTTTTCCTTTGCCAGTTGATACCTACAATTCTATAGTGAGAATATAGTGATTTATTGTCTGTTCCTGTTGTTTTCCTATATTGCACGTATCAATAAAATCATTCAACACATATTTCTTATTATGATTTAAAATGTCCAGTTCCATGTTGTCCAAAATGGCAAGTTTTTTTTTTTCTTTCTTTTAATAACTGAGCAGTATACCAAGTATGCTGCAAGTTCTTAATCCTCTGTCCTTGGTTACTTCACTCTTTTCCTAACTGCTATGGTAAATGGTATTGCAATGAATTTAGGATATGTGACTTCATATTATTTAATATGAATCAGAAGCCTATTTTTAATGTTCTGAAGAAACTCTATACTGATTTTCATAGAAACTGGACCACTCTGTATTCCTACCAACAGTATACGAGGGTTCCTTTCTCTCGACACTGCTCCAACTCATTTCTGGTCTTTTTGATAATGGTCTATTTTCAAACATATAAGGTGGTATCTGATGCAGTTTTGATTTGTATTCCCTTAATAAGTAATGATCACCACTACTTAAAACTATAAATTTTTCAGAACATTAATAGTCTGCTGACTCAGCAAATACATTAATATGGAGACATATGCAATCCTAAATTCATTGCAATACTATTTACCATAGCAGTTCCTGTCTGTTGGATATCTATGTCTTCAGAGAAATATTTGGTTTTTCTGCCTATTTTGATTGGTATTTTTTTCTGTTGTATAAATTGCTTATAGATATTGGATATTAGCCCTTTGTCATATGGATGATGTACTTATCTTTACCCATTTGGTAAGGTCTTTTTTTTTTTTTTAAATATTTATTTATTCATACAGAACTGGGGTACAGGCCAGAGATGCGGAGGGTGAGAGGATTCACTAGAGACAGAGCGGGAAGCATAACAGGCAGATCGATGAAGTACACTGCTGAGGGGAGCAGCGGGCGGGTCAGGAGAGGTCTGCCACGCCATGTGGTCACCTCCGGGGCAGGCGGGGATTGAACTCATGCGGAAGTGGCTTTAGTTTCTCACTGCAGTGCTTTAACCCGCTGCGCCACCAGGGAGGACCCTGGTAAGGTCTTTTTAAGGAGTTTCTTTAGCAGTTTTAAAGTTTATCACTCCATTTATTTACTTTTGCTTGTTTCCCTTATTGGAGAATTCACAGACACCGCTGAAGCCTATGTTATGGAGTGTTTTGCCTTAATTTCTCCTATGCTATGTATATAGTTTCTGATCTTTCAGTCTTTAACCCATTTTGAGTTCATTTGTGTGTATGATGTGAAATATTTAACTTGATTCTCTGGTATGTGGCCATCCAATTGATTCTCAACACCATTTACTGAACGTTCCTTTTTCTGTAACTTGTATTTTTTGAATTGCAGACTACAGTTAAAAAATGGCCATATACAGAAACCAACTCAAATTATGTCAAACCTTACAGCTTAACCTGTGTAACTTATTAGTGTTAACCTTATTTACCTGTTCTTTCCTCAAAGATATAAGGCCTATTTATTACATTTTCTTTCTGTAACTTATTTTTAAAGGGAAGGAATTTTTTTAAAGATTTATTTTTGCATACAGACCTGGGGTACAGGACAGAGGTTCAGGGGCAGTGAGAGGGTTCACCAAAGACAAAGTCAGGGAGCGGATCAGACAGAAGTACACTGCTGAGAGAGCAGGTGAGAGAAGAGATGTCTGCCGCACCATGTGGATCACCTCCTGGGCGGGGGGAACAAATTCGGACTGAAGGGACTGCAGCCACCTTGCAGTGCTGTAGTTTAACCCTCTGTGCCACCAGGGAGGAAACTTTCTGTAATTTCTTTCTGAAATTCTTAGTCAACACTGAGCAGAGGAATGGAGTTCAAAATTTGAATACAGGCTTGCATATATAAACTTTGTTTATATATAAACATTTATTACCTATCTCTATTGATTTGATTTCTCACTGCACAGTGCTTTCTGAGAAGTTTTAGTAAAGAATCTTAAAAGGCATATTATTTTTGTAATAAGTGATCTCTTGTAAATAGATTTAAGTTTCTTCTCATTTCCTATTTAAGGCATTATTTTGCATAATCAAAACTAGTTTGTTTTTTGATCTCTTTAATAATTTTCTAATATGGTGTTTCTTAAATATTGAACAACGCTGTTTACCATTCAAAACTTTAAATTCACTTAAAGGTAGAAGTATAATGTAAAAAACATCTCACAAACATCTATTACTCCTGTATTCCAGCTGTCACATTATAAAGGAATTCTATTTTCTCTATTAAGGTGTGTAATACAGTAAGTCATATAAAGCTCCTAAAGTCCAGTCACCTAAGTTAATCATGTTATGACATGTTTAAGTATATATGAACTACATATGTATCTGTGTGTGTGTATAATCACTAGATTTAGGAGCATCCAGAATTTATAAAGAATAAATTAAGTATACCAAAGTATTCCTAAAATAACATCTGAATAAATCCATTTATGTAAAACAAAAATGAGTGAATGGAATACTGAATCTATTATAACACTGAACTGGGGCCTCCTTGGTATCACAAAAGGTTAAGTCTCAGCACTATCAAGTTATAGGCAGCCACTGCAGCAGTGAGTTTAATCCTCGCCCAGAGAGCTGACCCATATGGTATAGACCCCGAGTCTCACCCCTTACTCCCCTCTAGCAGTGTATTTCAGTCAGTCCATCTGTTCTGCTCCTCACTGTCAGCAGTGAACTTTTACTTCCATGCACATCTTACCTGCCTCCCAGCTCTTGCATGAATGAAATAAATCTTAATAAAATAACTAGTTTTCCTTTGACATTTTAGTCATTTTGAAAGAATTCCAATTTTAAAATTCGTTGTTTAAAAGAAAGTGTTAATTGTCCTGTAATGCCAGCCTATAGGATAAATGCTTCTGGGGAAAAAAAAAAAAAATCAACGTGAAATACATTTAATAAATCAGGTGATCTGAGGTTTTGTGATCTTGAATTTTACTGTTTAATTTAACAATATTAAAAATAAAGTCAACAAACAATGCGTAAAATATCTTATGTGTAGTTACGTCATTTGTGTTAATGCTGAAAAAATATTTTCATGAAAAACAAGTTAGGAACCACTCACTGGGTACATTACCCCTGTTTTTCCTGAGAAAAATTACTGTATAGTAATTTATTTAAAACTTTTCAATTATTAGTAGTGATTTAACAGTTAATAGGAAACAGACGGACAGTATCTTTCACATTAAAACCAATTATTAATTTTTGTACTAATATATGCTAAAGAGGCATTAAGTGGTGATTCTACTTTTGGGACTACCAAATCATTTCTAAAATGGAGTGGTTTGTATAAATTCATTGGGATTTATTCTTATTTTGCTATTTAAGGTAAGAACGTCCCAAGTTATTATTTCCAAAAATTGTTACTTCTTAAAAGAATGAAAGAAATAAATCATTGTAGTCTGCAATTACACATACCATATTCACTTCCAAAGAGTGAGGGAAAAAGACCTTCATGGTCTCAAGATTATTTTTTTTATTTTTCAAGTAAAAATGTACTACATTACATCTGAAATATAAAAAGGATTTTGAAAATTGTTCCTGGCACAGACTTCTAAACCACTGTATTTTATTTAACAATCCTGATCCCAAAAACTAAGGATAATTTCAATCTATATTTCCCTGTCCCATAATTAAAAAAAAAAGAAAAGGTATTTCTTTCCCCGAATTTCTAGTAAGATACCTCCCGTATTGTAATAAATATTGGATACTATCTACTACCTAGTAGAATATCTTAGTTTAAAAAAAATAATAACCCTAGTATATTAAGTAAACAAAAAGTATAGGATAGTGGTGTCAAATATAAAATACTCCATGTTAATATTAATAGCATTATACTCCCTAGTAAAGTGCTATAATTTTTTTCCATTGCTATGTTATTGGTAGTTATCATTTAGCCTTTTCTTTAAATGTGGATATGTCAATTGTGACAGAAAAACAAGTCTATATGCCTTACAACTACCTCCTAACTGTGTTGTATACAAATTTCTAGATATGTTTGGGAAATCTTATTACTCTTTATTCAGACTACCAGAGTAAGAAGACATTTCACGTTCTTGAAGAATCACATTGTCAGCTCTATGTTGTATATGAATTTTACTTCGTTTGTGTTATCAGTGTATGTGTTAATTTAAAAAAATAGACAAAGTGGACGTATACATTACTTCACTCTTAAGGTTAATTTCTTTTACATTTCAAACATATAATTTATTTTTCCATATGAGACAGGGTAAGACACATTCTTCTTGGATACGTTACTGTTTATTGTTTCAAGTGAACGGAATAGATAAATCCCATTGTGTAGTTTAGTGTGGCCTTGTATCTTATATAAACAGGTTAAAACGAGTCTTTATAATGTATTCTGTATATGCATATATCTACCATAAATTGTCTCAATGACAAATGCAAAACTTCTTTTATTACTTGGCCCAAGTTAGCTGTTGATCCCTTTTACTGATAATATACAGGTGTAGAGAACAAGAAGCCTTTAAAATTGAAGGGAAAAAAAGATACTTCCCACTAAATTACTGAAAATTGGAATTTTTATGTTGACTCTTGATTGAAAAGCCAATGTTAAGAATCAATTATTATCCAATATAAAATAGTACACTGAATTGTTTAATAATAAACAGTATATTAAGAGCTTGTATATGCTGACTGGGAACCAGTGGTGGCTTTTTAAATCTTCAAGCTAAACATTTTATGGTTAGAAGAAACCACAAGTGATGATGAAAGTGTTCCATCTATCAGTAGCAGCCATTATAGTAAAAATTTTAACAGACTTATTTCACGATCAGCGAAGGAATTTTACTGGTATTAGTGGTAAAGGTGAGGAGAAAAAAAGAGTGGAGAGAAGTGCATTAGTTTTGAGGATGTGAAAAAGGTAATAAAAGACATGGAAAAGAGATAAATTTGTTCTATATATCCTAACTGCAAACAAACTAAAGAGAGAGAGATTGGTATTTTAAAAGTCAGCGTGGGGGAACATCTCTGATAACGACCATTGTTTTTACTTTATATAATTACACAAGCAGAAAAGTTATGCTTATTAATAGTTTAATGTATGAAGGAAACATCCAGATTTCGGAATATGAAGGTACATATCTCACATTAATTTAAGTCTACGTAAAGTAGAGCCTCTATACTGACATATTGAAATTTACTTTCTGCTTAGCCTTTTTTCTGTTATGTAAACAATTGTACATTTATTTGCCATTCTAAAACTTCAGGATCAAGTTTACATAATTTTGCTAAATTTCCGTGTTTGCTCAGAAGCAGTTTACAGTACTAAAACCAACCAGCCAAAGAACAGCTTCAACAGAAAGTTATGTCCAAAGGGGAAGAGGGAGAGAAAACAAGAAAAATGATAAGAAAAAAGCTAACTAAGGTAAAACGGATGATGATGGGGAATGGGCAGTCACAAATGTTCACAGAAAATAGGTCAGTTAGTAAGTTCTTCTGCAAAAAGCCTACACACTTCAGTCAAGCACATCAGTAGAATGATTTGGGAGCATAAATTTTTTTTCCGGCCACTTGTGATTTCCTCTGAATGAAAAGGAATCTGCAGGCTAATAAGCTGATCCTCATCAGCCAAGCTGGTTCATATGCACACTGTTCATGTGAGGTGCCCAGGGTCCAGTCCATACCTGTAGAGCAAGGCATTTTATGAAATGGTATATAACATGTTCGATTAAAACAAAAATTTAAAACTAGAGATGCTTTAAATATCCAATGGACTAAGGTAGCTAAACAGTCAGTGTAACTTACAAGAGTTCTTCCTTATACACAGAGACATAGGGGATATGTTTCAAGACACCCAGTAAATGTCTGAAACCGTAGAAACTACCAAGCCCTATATATACTATGTATTTTTCTACACATATATACCGATCACAAGGTTTAATTTATAAACTAGGTACAGTAAGAAAGTAATGACAGTAATAAAATAGTACTCTTGAAACGATATACTATAATGAAAGTTATGTGAAGGTGATCTCTCAAATTGTCTTAATGTATCTTATTTTTGAACCACAGCTTAGTGTAAGAAATTGCAGAACCCAAAATCACATATAAGAGGGAATGCTGTACTAGGAAATAATGAAGGGAAGCAGTGATAAACTACTTTCACTTTTGTTTTATCTCACCTCTTATCCCTCAAATAGGATCTAATTTAATACCACCATTGCAGTACATATAGATTAATGATTTGAACTAAAAATATATAAAAACACACCAAAAATGAGCTAAAAGGGTACTCTCTGAGGGTACCAGGGGGTTAAAGCACAGTACTATGAAGCTATCCAAAGCATCACGAGTTCAATCCCCGGCCAGGGACGTGACCCATATGGCATGGCAGACCTCTCCTGTAACACCCACTGATGCCCTCAGCAGTGTATTTCTGTTAATCTGCCTGTTCTATGCCCCAATCTGCATGGTAAATCCTCTCAACCCCGTACCTCTGGCCTGTACTCCAGTTCTTTTATACATAAACAAATAAATCTTTTTAAGAAAGCTGAAATAAACTACCATCTTTATGAATTTTCAGTCGTAATTACACACTGCTTTGATGTTCACAGTACTTTCAAATAACTTCTTGATGGCCCTTACCCTACCACTAGCAAATTTCATCTATGAAATTCCATTTTGAAACTAAGTATTTCATCAACTTACCATGTGCTATCCATTGCCTTTCATTTTAGTTTTTAAACCTTTGGTGTATTTTCCCCACAGCCCTCTATGGAATTTTGTTATATTAAATTCACCCCCATTTCCTTAACTGCCTATATTTACCATAAATCTCTATTTTCATGATTTGCATGTGTATGTCTCGGTGAGCTCATAAATACTAAATAAATGTTCAATGAATGATCAGTCTTACCGTTTGAGGGCCATTATTTTCTGTGGAACTTGAAACCATTTTTATCAGGGAGTTCCAAGAGGGGTCCGCAGCATGAGGGCCATTGAATATGGGTCCTCCAGCACCATCGGGGATAGGTGTTACTGGAGGAATCATTGCATTCCCATACACAGAAAAAGGCATACCCTTTAGAAAAGGGGAAAAAAAAGATTGCTTACCTTCAAGTCACTGCTTACTTTCCCCAATAATCTATAGCCTTGAATTTGATATCAGAAATTTATCTTATTTTGAAAAACTAAGTTATCTAGGAAATCTAAAAATTATTTTCTGTTATATGATTTCCTTTAGCATTAGATTATAATACATAAGCTTACTATAGCCAAAATGTTTTGTCAAACATTTCCCTAACCAAATGGGATGAAATCACAACTAATTTATATTTTAGCATGATTTTGACTTATTACAGCTTAACAACCAGCATGATTTCATAAATGATTATTCACCCAGACATGAAGTAAGACTATTAAAAAGAAAAACATTTAAATCACCATTACCCCAACTTTAGGAAAGTCCATGTATCCTGCAGGAACATGTTGATGGAATGTACCAGAAGGAGTTACAATTCCTGTACTCTCTCGCTCAAGTGCTTGATGCTGTGAAAACACTCCTGGATCAGACATTGGCCTATGAATCATAGGATTGCCCATCCCGGGGTTACACCAATCTACTTTGTCTGAGAGAAAAAGAGACAAAAAAAGGAAAGAAATTAAAAACAAAACAAAACAAAAAAAACACTGACAGTTAAAATTAGAAGATAGCAAAATAGTGACTAATGTCTTTCTACTAACTTACACATTTAATTGTGAATTCCCTCAAAGTGTTTGTAGATAGTGATAAAATTAGTAAATGAACTTACCTAGTGTCAACAAAAAAGTACGCTCAAAGCAAATAGACTTCATTAACATGATGAAATGAAGACTGTTATATCAGATTATTTCCAGAAAGCGATGATTAATGGGAGATTTCATGGAAATAACAAAGTTTCTAAACTCTTAATAAATGATCGTAAAAACAAGGAAATATCAATTTAGGTATTTAAAGATGGTTATGAAGTTAATAACTGCTTCTAATATTATAAATGAATAAACTTAATCTCTAGTAAATAGAATAGCATGTCATACCTTGATTGCCACCAATCCCTTCAAAGGACCAGATGCCACTATGCCCTACTGATGTGGACAAATTACTCCCAATAACAGATGGAGCTGATGTTCCAGTTTGTCTGATACGTGCAGAACGTTCAGTCCCAATGGGAACAGGAACTTTTCTGTCCTGAGAGACATTGCTGGGCTTTTCTGATCCTAAAGGTACTGAAGATGGGGCAGGCGAAGGTGCACGAACTCCAGAGGATACTGACTGTGCAGGAGAATCTAGACAAAGAGATTTTGAAATTGTCTTGATGTCATCTGTAGAGCATATAATTTTGTAAACTCAGAAATCAACTTTTGAAGACTTCCAAAATATACTTTGAGGACAAATAAAATATGAAAATAATTTTAAAATAATAAGTTATGCATATTAACATCTGGCTAAACTTCAAAGAGAAGTTTTAAATTTGGGTCAAAATTTTTCCTTTTAATTATGTGAAAGTAGAATGTAAAGATGTGAATGCTGCAACGTGGTCAATAATATATGTCATAAACCAGTAATTGTTAAATTACCCCTTGATGCTCATAAAACAAAATACGTGTTCTGTTTAAGATATATTTTCAGGACCTCCCTTGTGCCACGAAGGATTAAGTAAGTCACAGCACTATAAAACAATCTGCAGCCACTGCAGCACAAGTGCCATCCCCAGTCAGGAAGGTGGCCAACATGGAGTAGCAAATCTCACCTGTCTAGCCCGCTGCTCCCCTTCGGCAGTGTATTTCAATCTGCCAGTTCTGCTCCCCACTCTGTCTCTGGTGAATCCTCTCATCCCACCCCACACCTCTGGCCTGTACCCCAGTACTTGTATGCATGCACACATAAACAAACAAATAAATATTTAAAAAAATGTGATAACCAGTTATTCTTGGAGTTAAATATTAAGGGTTTATGTTTAAATAAACTAGACTATGTGATACTGCTATACCATATTCACTTCATCTCAATTATGATTTTAAATAAATTTTCTTAAAGTTTTTCAAAAATAGGTTCTGCAACTTCAAAGAGAACAGGAAAGGACTTTTAAATATTTGTACTGGCATGTTATTTTATATTTCTTACATTACTGTTAGCATATTTCTGTGACAATTTGAATTCCTAAGTTATTCCTCTTCACTTAAGGACACCATGCAAGGATAGCTAATATACTTTTTATATGAACTGTACTTATTATTTGACAGATACAAGAAAAAAATAAGTAAATTCATTATAGGATGCAATTTACTTTTTGCATTGGCTGTCAATGTATACTTTGATAGTTGTCCTGATACTAGATTTTTTAAACTTTTATTCATTTAAGCTAGGTTCTAGCAATTTTAAAGTTTAGTAGTTTTAAAAAATAGATTTTTATTATGACCAAAAAGAGAAAGCAATTTGATGTCTTTATCACCATGAACAGATCAAAAATACCATTACTCTTAGTACAGAAGTCTCTTAATGTAATTTCCCTACTGAAAACTGATCTTCCTTAATTTGGAATTGTATAATCACTGCTTCAAAAGTTTGACTATAGTTAAAAACACAAATCTGAAAACATAAAACCAGTTGTGCTATATAAAACTGATGAGATTTAAAGGTGGATTAAAAAGCATAATTATACTTTATGAATAAAAACTCATGTTTTATTTTAGGTCAACCTAGTCATTAGTTATAGTTATTACAAGAGTTCATTTTAATGTATTGAAAACAGATGAAAAGTGATATTTATATTTTTAATGCTGAAAAACTTTTTACTTAGGAGCTGTATTTCCAAATTAAAGTAGGTATCTGGACCCTCCCTGGTGGTACAGCGGGTTAAAGCACAGCACTAAGAAGCTTAAGCCACTTCCGCATGAGTTCGATCCCCGCCTGCCCCGGAGGAGATCCACATGGAAATTCACGTGGCACGGCAGACCTCTCCTGAACTGCCAGCTGCTCCCCTCAGCAGTGTACTCGTCGATCTGCCTGTTCTGCTACCCTCTCTGTCTCTGGTGAATCTGTACCCCAGTTCCGTATGAGTAAATAAATAAATCTTTAACAAAAAAAAAAAAAAAAAGGTATCTAGGAAGACGGCAAATAGCCAGGATTCTTGAGTCATCACTTCTTTTAGGGACACTCACAGTAGGTATATGCAAGAACAACCGCATCTGAAACAGCTGGGATGTGGATCAGTATCATAACAAAGAGGAGAGCCAGAATCCATTGGAAAGGATAGGAAAAGCTGAGAAAGAGTAAGTCAAGAATGGTTTCTTCCCCCACCAAATCTACAGCTCTCCCAAAACCCTGGCATGAGAAAAAGAATGCATACGTTTCACTGAGAGCATAGCCTGTTTCAATGTTCAAGAAAGGATAACCAGCTTGGGATGTCAAGACAGAACTCTCCCAGGCTTGGGACTCATTTCAGCTGTGGGGAATGGTTTCAGTCACTTTAATTATCCCATGTGCAGTCTCTGGTTCTCCAGGATCATCTCTGCCTACTCTGAGAAGTGATAAACAGCACCCAACCTGACCCCCTGAGCAACCTCCAGTCTGCACTTAGAATGCATAAAAACAAAATACAAGTAGCCACATTAAACCTACTCTGCCCAGTAGGTATACTGTGTCTATATTAAGGAGTCAGTCAAAGCTGAAGTCTGACGCTAGCACTATTTCTGGCATCTGCTTCACTACACAATGAGGGAAAGTGCAGCACTTCTGGGTATATCATTCAGTAGCAGACTAGATTCAGAAAACCTTAGTACACACACCCCCCTCACAGAGTGCAGCTTGCAGACCGCACCTAAAATGCACAAAAACAAAACAAAATACTGTCAATAACCACAGCAAACGCAATCTGTTCAAAGGGTGGTTTTTCTCTTCACTGGGTAGTCAATTAAAATGCAAGCCAGAACCAAGTGAAACTTCTGTTGCCTGCTTCTGTTGTCTTTGGAGTCTGAGGGTTAAGATGCAGACCTAAAAGCAAATAGTGCCCTGAAAAAGCAGGGACAGCCATACATTCAGCATATAAAACAGACTTTCTGCTTTTCAGCTTAAAAAAAGATGACAAGGGCCCTGTCTAGTGGCACAGCAGTTTAAAGCACACTAAGAAACTAAAGCCACTTCAGCATGAGTTTGATCCCTGCCCCAGAGGTGACCCACATGGCACAGCAGACGTCTCCTGACACGCCCGCTACTCTCCTCAGCAGTGTACTTCATCATTCGACCTGTTCTGCTCCCTACTCTGTCTCTTGTAAATCCTCTCACCCCCCCTGCACTTCTGGCCTGTACCTCAGTTCTGTATGCATAAATAAAAAAAAAATCAAATCATAAAAAAAAAAAGATGGCAAGATAGAGAAGGACACTCTGTGGTGATTAAGAGATCAATACATCAGGAGGACATAATCATTAATATATACACACACACAACAAATGAAGTACCATACAAATATATAAGGTAACTAATACCAAGTTTGAAATCAGACAATGACAGCAACACAGTTGGTGGGGAAATTCAACACCCAATTTCACCAACAGACAGATCAAGCCAACAGAAAATCATTAAACGCCTTAAATGAAGAAACAGAACACTTGGGCTTAACAGAGCTTTATACTACACTGCATCCCCCCAAAATTGGTAACATACTTCACAATTGTTTAAAAAACATTTTCTAGGATATGCTACATGCTGGGTCATAAAACAAGTGTCAATAAATTCATCATATTAACATAAGGAAAAGATAAGAATCATGATTTTTATCAAGAGATACAGAGAAAGCACTTGAAATGACTCAACATCCACTTATGACAAAACCCTAAAAAAAGAAAAAAAATCTAGGGATAGAGGGGACATATATCAACACGATAAAAGCCCAAATACAATACCCATACCCAACATCATACTTAATGGTGAAAGACTGAAAATTTTTCCTCTATAGGACAAGATGTCCATTTCTGCTACTACTATTCAATACAGCACTGGAAGTCCTTTTTGAGCAATTGGGCAGGAGAAAGCTAAAAAACGAATACGGATTGGAAAAGTAAAACCCTAAAGACACCACTAACTAAAAAACTAACCGAAATATTAAATACAATAATGTTTCAGGATCAACATGAATAGACCAGTTGAATTTCTATATGCAAATAATAGGTTAGAAGAGCAAGAAAACAATCCCCATTCACAACTGTAACAAAAAAAGACTATAATACTGGTAAACTTAATAAAGGAGGTGAAAACAGTAAGACACTTTTAAAATAGAAGACAATACAAAAAATTCTGTTCCTGGATTGAATGAATTCACATTGTTAAAATCTCTCCCAAAGAAATATATACATAACATATATTCAGTGCAATACCTAGTAAGGTTCCACTGGCATTCTTCAAATAGAATAGAATATGCAGGGCCCTCCCTAGTGCTGCAACAGGTTAAAGCACAGCACTATGATGCTATCCGCAGCCAATGCAGTATGAGTTTGATCCCTGGCCAGAGAGGTGGCCCACATGGCTTGGCAGACTTCTCCTGCTCCCCTCATCAGCAGTGTAATTCAGTACATCTGTCTGATATGCTCCCCATTCTGTCTCTGCTGAATCCTCTCACCCCCTGCACCTCTGGACTGTACTCCACTTCTCCAAAGAAGACACACAGATGGTCCAAAGATTTCATTGCTCATCACCACGTGTCATCAGAAAGTGTATATTAAAACCACAATGCAGTAACATCTTACACCTTTGAAAATGACCTACATCAAAAAGACTAGAAACACAAGGGTTGGCATGGAGAAGAAGTAATCATTTGCATACTGTTGGTGGGAATTTAGACTGGTCCAGCCCTATAGAGAAACAGTATGGAGGTTTCTCAAACTGTTAAAAATTGATATAAACACATGGGCCCTCCCGGGTGGCGCAGCGGGTTAAAGCACAGCACTAAGAAGCTTAAGCCCCTTCCGCATGAGTTCGATCCCCGCCTGCCCGGAGGAGATCCACATGGCACAGCAGACCTCTCCTGACCCGCCCGCTGCTCCCCTCTGTAGCGTACTTCGTCGATCTGCCTATTCTGCTCCCCACTCTGTCCCTGGTGAATCCTCTCAACCTCTGCATCTCTGGCCTGTACCCCAGTTCTGTATGAATAAATAAATCTTTAAAAAAAAATTGATATAACACATGACCTCCCAATTCCACTACTTGTAATCCATGTAAGAAATGCTAAAACAGTAATTTGCATTCCTATGTTCACTGTGGCCCTATTTATAATTGATAAGATATGGAAAGAACCTAAGTGACACAGAAGAGTAGATTATAAAAATATATATACGACCTCCCTGGTGGCGCAGTGGGTTAAAGCACTGCGCTGCTTCCGCATGAGTTCGATTCCCGCCTGCCCCGGAGGTGACCACATGGCGTGGCAGACCTCTCCTGACCTGCCCGCTGCTCCCCTCAGCAGTGTACTTCGTTGATCTGCCTGTTCTGCTCCCAACTCTGCCTCTGGTGAAGCCTCTCACCGCCCCTGAGCCTCTGGCCTGTACCCCAGTTCTGCATGTACAAATAAATTAATCTTTAAAAATATATATATATATATACACACACACAATGGAATACTTACTCAGCTATTAAAAAAAAAGGTGAATCTTGACATTTATGACAATGTGGATGGAATTGGTGGGGGATAATATTAAGTGATATGCCATTTACAGGGATAATATAGAAAAATAAAAAAAGTGTCACATATATATAACTAGAACAAATCCTAGAAATCTGACTGTGTAATTGAAGCTGAAAGATGGGGAGAGGGAGAAAACAAGAGAGAATGGGGACAATGAACTATGGTGGAGAGCTGAAAATGCTTTGGTGGAGAATGTGGGGTGGTGACATGAATCTGAGAAGGTGTCTTTCAATCACAGCTTTGCAAATGTTAACTCAATTAAAATAAAAACAAAACCACCTAAATGTAAATACAAATCAATGAGTGGTACAGCATCAATTTTTTTTTCTCTAAAGGAAAAAAAAAAGATTTCATAAACAGGTTGATTTTAATAATTTTAAAACCTGGAAATTCTATTGAAATCCTTTCCAATTGTATAGAATGCCAAAAGTACAAATTACATATTGAAATTTTAGTGGCCTTTAAAAGTTAAAAACCCCAAATTAAAAGAATATAAACCCCTTTATATTATATTTAAGAAAATATATTCAATCCATTCTATGGAAGTATTGCAATACTCACCATTTGAGGCTGATGAACATGGAGTCAACAAACTAAGCGGGGAAAAATGTTGTCGGTTGAAGTTAGCAGCTGCGGGTGCTCCTCCAAGGGGTGCCCCAGGCCCATACATTTGACCTCCTGAAATGTTTGAGGCAAAGTTTCCCAAATGTGTAGAAGAAGGTGTTACAGAACCATATGGCGAGTCCATATTGACAATACCTATAATGTAGAAGATGATCAGAATTTGTTATCCTTAAAAATTTTATGGTATCTAAAATTTGAAGAGGTTCCAAATATATTTAGAAATATTTAAATTTTTAAAATAATCACTCCTTATTCAGTTCAAGTCCATTAATTCATTATTACTGTCTTTATTTTATTTCTATAAAAAGAATTGACTATCAAGGAAAATAATTTCATATTTAATCTTTTATTGGCTATTATAGAATACATGAAGATTTACAGTAATATCAATATTGAAATCTGACTGAGTCTAGCCAAAGAGTTGTATAAAAACATATCTTTAAAAAAGACAAAGAAAGAAGACACATTCAGTCATAAAGAATGTGTTTAGGATAATGGTACTTACTATATATTGAATGCCATTGCTATATTACTGTTAATTATTTTGGGTTAGTTATGAGTAGTGTAGCGTGAAGGAACATACACTTATTTTGGAGGATGCATGCTGAAGTATTCAGGGACAAAGTACCATGTTTGAAATTGACCTCATGAACAAAAGATGGCAAGGAAAAGGAGGAGATAAGGAAATAGAAAAAAGCTAGACAAGGATAAAGGAGGGAGAGAAAGACAAGAGAAAAGGGAGTGGAGGAGGTGGGGGGAACACCAAGAAAAGTGAGAAGTAGAATTTGAACAGATGTTAATAATAGGAGGATATAAGTGAGGGAACATACAGTGTTTTTTACTCTGTTCCTTAGATTTTTAAATAGTTTAATATTTTCTCAAAATAAACCACACAAATATTTGAGTGTAAAATATAAGTGTTCAAATTATTTACATTAGAAAAGTTGGTTAAGCAAAGAAAGAAAACTGTGGCACACAGAATGAATTAGAAAAAGTAAAGAGAAAGGAAAATTTAGGGTCTAGAAGAGACCTATATGACTGTAAAAGGCAAAATTATAGAGACAGCAAAAAGGATTTGTGGTTTCCAGGAATTAGGGAGATGGGAGGAGAGAGAAATGACATACAGGATTTTCAGGGCAATGAACCTATTCTGCATATGTTACTTAAGTGGGTGATACACAACATAGTGTATTTAACAAAAAAACACAAACCTATACTAAACAAAACAAACAAAAGAATATACAATACTGAAATTCATACAGAACCATAAGACCCCAGATAGCTAACATGATGCTGACAAAGAGGCAGAGTGGTGATATCACACATTTCCAAACTTCAAACAGTATTACAAAACTATAGCAATCAAAATTATATAGCACTGGGACAAAAGCTACAAATTTGGGTTGTCAGAATTTCAAACTATATAGCAAAACTATTGCAATCAACCCAGAAATAAACTTGCAAATCTGAGCACATACTGCAGAAAGGAGTTTCTTTAACAAATAGTGTTGGGCAAACTGGATAGCCAAATGCAGGAAAAAAGGAAGCTATACCACCATCTTATACCTTACACAAATTCATACGAAACAAAAAGAGGATACCTAATGTAAACTATAGACTTTAATTAATAACTATAGCAAATGTATCACACTTCCCCCCAAATGCTCCTTATGTATTATAAAAGAATGAATATCATTAACTCTAAATAACCTAAATCTGATGGACTCTCAACCTTCAATCAATGCTAATTTTGGCTTTACTCAATTGTACATAAACACTTCACCATCTTAAGAGAGGTAGTCCTGCTTCTGTACCTTTCAAAAAATAAGAGATAAATTCCTTCCCTATAAATCTTAATTTTAGTCTTTCTCAACTTATAACTTAAGATTCACATTTTTGAAAAGTTCAGTATTTTCACTAAATTCCAACTATTATAAAAATATAAAAGTATTTTCAATGTATTAGCATATCATGATCTTTTAAAATCTAGTTTCTACTGTCTCAGTATTTGAAATAGTTTTTGAAAGTACAACAAACATTTCAATTAAGCCCCATTAAAAATATTTGTTGAGTGTGTTCATTGGTGTATTTATATGTTATAGAAAGAAATACATATAAAATTATTTCAAAGCAAAAAGTTATAAAAAACAATCTTTTATAACCCGATTTTTAGAACCTTTATAAAAATCACCATTGCCCAAAAGAAATTTCTATAACAGATGTACTTGATATCTGTACTGTCCAATATGGAACCCACTAGTCAACACTATGTATGTATTATGCACTTGAAATATTTTTTTACTGAGAGGTAAATTTTCAATGTAACTTAAATTCAAGCGATACACATTGGCTCATTGCCATTTAACCGTGCTGTTCCAAATTTTATGCATTAATTAAAAAATTTACGGCCCTCCCTGGTGGCGCAGCGGGTTAAAGCACAAGCACTGAGAATCTAAAGCCACTTCAGCATGAGTTCGATTCCCGCCTGCCCCAGAGGTGACCACATGGTGCGGCAGACCTCTCCTGACCCGCCCGCTGCTCCCCTCAGCAGTGTACTTCGTCGATCTGCCTGTTCTGTTCCCCACTCTGTCTCTGGTGAAGCCTCTCACTGCCCCTGAGCCTCTGGCCTGTACCCCAGTTCTGTATGCACAAATAAATAAATCTTTAAAAAAAAAATTTACAATCAGATCAGATATGAAATCAAATTTTAAAACATTTTTATTTTCCATTTGAAATAAAAGCAAACTTTTGGTGGCACAGCCTTATTTAAGAAATTTTTTTTTTTTTTTTGAGAGAAAAATATGCCTGATGAAATTTAGGGAGAAGTCATGACAAAATCCACTGCAGTTTTTAAGAAGGGAAAAAAACCTATATAACATTCACAAGAACGTCTGAGTAAATTGAATACAACAATTTCTGCTCATGTGCATGATCACAGTTTTCAAATCAGTGGGTAAATTAGCAGGTACAGAATGTCATGAAGTACAAGCTCACCTGAGGGACTTGGAGCAGGTCTCTGTAATGGCGGCCTAAAACCTGGAGCTTTGGAAGTATCAGACTGATGTAAAGGATCTGAATTTGGCAAATATGAGGATTTTCCTGATAGCATAGATTCTGGTGTTGATTGAGATGAAACAACAGATCCTCCCCAGAAGGCATGAGCAGAAGTAGGGTTGTTTTCAAATAATGTGCTAAAGGGCCCAAATGGTAAAGGAGCACTGAAGTTGGGAGCAATAGGCTTATTTGCTGGATGTACTGAATTTTGACAAGCACTTTGTGTACTTAAGGTCGAAGGTAGCTGAACAGAAGAGGGAACACTGTGAGGTCTTTTAATGTGATTGACACTGAGGACGGCAACAGATGAGTTTTGCACTGGAGCTGGATTCTTATGAGGGGCATTTGTGCCATGAGAAGGTGGTCTAATAGCAGGGGTTTCCATTTTAGGAGCAGGCTGGGAGCATCCCATTTGTGTCTGAGGCATAGGGTAAGTCACTGGGGCAGTAGAAGGCACCGCCACTGGAGCAGAACTTGTTGCTAAAGGAACAGTCATTCTAACTTCCGGGGGAGGAACCTGAGACTGCTGAAGAGGTGGTCTTGGTTCCTGAGAAACTGATCCCGGAGGTTGTTGCTGTGTAGAATGAACTGATGAATTCGCAGAAGAATTGCTGCTGTTTGGTGGTCTACTGTTTGCTGCTTCTACTACTGGTGGACTACTTGCTTCCTGTTCAGAGGAAGATGCCCCTTTATTTGGAGATGCTGTTCCACAATCCAAAGGACTGTTTCTGGAAACCCCTCCTGGCTGGGCTGGTGGTGATGGGGAAGATGGGGATGATACTGGGTAGTGTTCTTTGGCAGTAGGCATAGGATATGTGGCATTTGTGGGTGCAGTGCTATTGTTGCTTGCTGTGGTTGTGACTGTTGTGGTGGTGGCATTAGATGTCTTCACAACTGTGACAAAAAGCTGCCTTCTGACAGAAGGTGAACTTGGACTGCCATTTGTAGAAGTACCAGGCACCGTTGAAGCTGATGAACTGGTTGTAGTTGTAGGACTTGAAGTTAAAGAACCTGCTGAATTCACCTGAGAACCACTGCTATTCTGATTGCTATGGCGAGGCACCATGTGAGGCTTAGGCGAGTTAGTAGCTCTGGCAGGGCTCAAAGGCCTGACAGGAAAAGGACCCCAAGTGGATTGAGCTGGTGGAAAAGTACCTCCAAAGTGGGTCATGGGCAACCTTGGTGGACGGATCTGCTGGAAAGTCTGAGCAGCAAGCAAAGCATGTGCAAACTGTGGAGGAGGATATGCTAATGGAAGAGAAACTGGAAAACCAGGCCTCACATTATTTACTGGGTTCTTAATGGTTTTGTGAGTAGATGCAGAAGAAATTGCAGGCACAGTGAGTGCTGTGGCAGTTTGAGATGTTGATGACAGAGCTACAGTCGTCATTTTAATTCCCATTAAGGAATTGTTAGCAGCAGTGGTGGTAGGTGCTGATGACCCTATTTTGGAATTTGCTGAGGAGCTTTTCAAACGATTCTTTGGAATAAGTTCATCAATTTCTTTGTCTGGATCCTTGATCAGAGCATTGATCAACTGAGTTGCTTGTCTTGTTGATTCAGTACCACCCCTATGAATTGACCAAAAAAAAAGGAAAAAAAAAAAAAAAAAAACAACTTTTACTTTTAACATGAAAATTACAAATTCAATTGTTTGGTCTACTCATACCTACAGAACAGATAATAGTACTTTCCTGACCATTCCTGAGGTAGTCTGCGAATAAAGCAACTATCCAGACAATGTTATTTTTTAAAGGAAGAATAAATGATTTACTTTCCAAAAATTCAATTTACTATTTTTCCTGAGACTACGAAATAATTTTTAGACTTATACTGCATAAGTTAGGCATTTATGTAATTCATAACACTGCTGGAAAGTTAAACAGTTGATCAATACTAAAGTACAGTTAAACAAGGAAAATAGTGCAAATGAGTAAAAAAATAGTTACTTTAGAATCCATATATGATGTATCTATTAATTGACTATTGGTTAATGATTATTAAAATTCCTCTAGAAAGGTATCTCAAAATGCAAGAGGAATCCTGCTAATGCCGACAATGGCTGAAAAGTCAAACCCTACTGCTGGATCTCCAGGAAAATATTTGATTGTAAAGAAAGCCTTGTAGAAACCCTAACAGACAAAGTCTCAGCAAGGTTACCTGCCTTTCTTTTCCTCTACATAAGCAGGCTGTGATTGCTTAACTATCCCAAAAAAGAGAAAAATAAGATATGAGTGTATGTAGAAAATAATAGTGTTTCCTTCCTTTTGAGGAACATTATATAACTATGAGCCCTCCTACTACAGTGAAGAAGCACCTGCCTGTTAAGCAAACTTATGATTTCTTAGAATAACAACTTTATTTTAGCATTATTCAGGCACAGACACAAAACAAATATCCACATTAGATTTAAACCTGTTACTGAGCTACAAACACAATCTCAGAATAACAAACTTCAAATGCTAATTTAAGACAGACAGAAATCTTCTGTTTAAAATGTTTTAGAAGCCCATTCCTTACAACGTCTCAGAATAAATTTTTAAGAGTATCACATGAAAGGTTTATGTAAGGAAAAGATCTATGTCCGATATACAATAAAGAAAAATTCCTTTAAAGCCCTTTGAAATATTTTCTAAATATATTAATCACAAAAAACCCCTAAAGATTATCAAACAATAATCAAATTCCTATTAAAAAATATATGGTATTAAATACAAAGTTCCATAATTCCAATGCCTATATGTCATTAAGTTATAGTGCAATAAAATACAAAAGAAAAAAAAGAGACAGTTTTGCCTTATAGTTATTATCCGGTCTCCTGTCTTGTCTTTCTGCTTATCAATATCTATGTGTGCACCAGTGAACTCCCGGATAGCATTAATATTACAGCCTCCTCTTCCAATCACTCTGGATATCACAGTGGATGGAACAGATACTTTCTTTGACCTGTATCAAAGTTGCAAAGATATATTAAGTCATTAGTGTCAGTAGTTATAATTAAAAATAAGTGAAGAGAGTACTACTAAGATCAGTTCTATAAGCTTATTTTGTGCATTTTTTCATCTCAGTTGTAATCCTCATGGGCTTCCCACCACCAATTCACCCGTGCTGCCATCACCACAGTCCAGTGCACTCTTCCCACCCCAGTAAATATACTTAAAAAAAAAAAAAAAAAAAAAATCCAAAGTATGGCATAGGTAGTCTTTTTGTTGACAAGAATCAGCCTTGAACCACCAGTTTATAACCTTTGGAGGAATATGACTGTAAGGTAAACCATGCTTGACAGCCAAACAGAACACAGAAAAAGAAATAATCACTTACCTTCTTACAACTTCCTTCCATCCTTCTTCCCTCTTTTGTCCACGCTTAGGACTTGCTACTGTTAACTTCCCATTTGGAGAGGAAAGGGGAGATGGACCAGATTTTGTGCAAGTGGACAAAGAATTACTGGTCACTTCACTGATGGTCTCTGACAATCTTTAACACAGAGAAAAAAAAAGTACGTAAAGTGTATAACAGATGTAGAATTAAGGAATAAGGCAGTCTGCTCCATTATTCTTTTATTTTGGGAATAAATGTGGAGAACAAAGGAGACCCCTTTTTATGGTTTTCGTCAATACTTAATATAAAGCGTCAACTTTTAAGATACTCTGTAGAGATCAAATATAGTAGAGATGAATTGCAATAAAAATTCCTAAGAAACCACAAATATTTTCAATTGCACTAAGTTTAGTAATAATGAAGAAATTACACAGTAAAATTTTTATCTTTCACTTAATACAATAGCTCTTTCTTTGAATGAAATTGTGCCTATTTTAAGCATATTTTCCCAGTTTGCCAATTTGCTTTGCTTTACTAGAAAAAAATCGGCAACAAGTTATTGTATGGTGATAAACAGTTAACACAGTAAACAGGTAAACAGTAAAAATAAAAATTTGAACTAACTTTATTGAAGTCTTGCCAGAAACAGGTTTTCTTTCTTCCTTTGGAAATGTAACCAGAACTGATGGCTGCTTCTTGTTGGTCACAGTGGTAGTGACTACAGCAGCTGAATGATTGTCACTCTTTCGGCTACTGTTGCTGTTACTACTTTCATCACTGCAGCTGCTGATCCTCATATTATCACTGTCCCCACTCTCGCTGGTACTGCTGCTCTTAGACTCGCCATTCACCTTCTCTGGCTGACTGTATGAAATTGGTAGTGGATCATCAAATATAATTTGAACGTTTTCTGGAGTAATTTTATTTTTCCTGTTTTTCCTCTTTGAACTGGTTGTTGTTATGGTATTATTTCTTTTACCATGGGAACCTGCCAAAGTTGTCCAGGTTGCAGATATGCCTATGGTAGTAGTGGTTGTGGCACTTGGAGGCTCTGTCAAGACTTCAGGCTCATCTGTAAAAGAAATAACACTGAACTAGTATGTTCTAAGTGTTCTTAACATAAATTTAGCTTACTTAAGTACGTGGAGAATAATAAACCTAAGTTACTTTGCTATTATTAAGACAAAGCCATAGCCATTCAATTATTTATTAAATGAGATGGAGATAACTGATCTACTTTCTTTAAAGTTTAAAAAATGCACAGCAGGAAATCAGAAAAAATATTTTGAGGACCATTTAGGAAATAGGATTATGTATGGCATATTATCAATCATATAGTTGTTAAATTTCTTGGATATGGTCATGTTGTGTTATTTAAGAGTGTTCTTTATTTGGGAAATATCCAATAAAGTACTGGTGGGTGCTTCTGCATTTTGTGTACAGTTTATAATCAAATTTCCAAAAAAGTGGAAAAGATAAAACATGAGGCAAATCAATACATATAGAAATTGTATTCACTATGTAGTGGCAATGATTTAGTGGTCTGGTGACAATGTAACTTCAATATACATATCTCAGATTATCTTTTAGTTAGAACCTAGTGAAAAATAATTCCTTCACTTGAGAAGCAAAATCTGGACAAGGTCAGGATTGTAGATAATATTATAGAATTATTATTAATTTTTAAGTATTATTAAATTTTTATTGTGATTAGACCAATGAAACTCTTAGAATGTGTGTTACAGAACTAAAAGTATAATGTCAGGATACATGCAATTTCTGTACAAATAACTCAAAAAATATGTCTACACACTTAGAGAGAAAAAGATAAATATGGTAAAATGTTTATTTTTTAAATCTAGGTGGAAGATATTCAGGTATTTGTTTAATCATTCTTTTGCTTTATAGGACTGGCATTCTTTGTAATAAAAAACTGGAGGAGGCGGTGAAACACATAAAAGCTTCACCTAGAACTCTATTTTCACCTTAAATAACTGTAAATTTGAGAATACATGAAACAAACTGGATGATTAAGAGAAAATACCTTCAACTTTATGCTTTTCTTTTTCTTGAGCAGCTTGGAGTTCAAAATTTTCTTTATTTTTGGCTTCAATTTCTTCTAGTTTTCTTCTCTGTTCCTCCTTTTTCTTTCTTCTCTTTTCCTTCCTCTTTTCTCTTTTTGCAGCCAAAGCTAGCCTTCGGCTTTCTTCTCTTAACTGTTAAAGGATCAATAAAACAGAATTATAACACTGTATTTTACCTGGGACAAAGCTGAAACAAATTTTTATCATAAGGGTATCCTGGGATACCATAAAACTCAAAGTCATCTAGTTTAATCAAAATCATATTGAAATTACTATAAAGAAAAATAATATTTTTAAATGTAGTGGTCAAATTAGTGACTAAAGACAATCAACTATTAAAAATAGGTTAGTGTTAAACAGATATATAGGTTCATAATCACTTAAAGAAAGGCAAACTAAAATAACAAGATAACATTGCAAAAATGAAAATAGAGACCAGCAAAACCTTGGGAAAATGAGTTCTTTTCTAGACTGACTGTTATGAGTGCAAGTATTTATATTTTAGAAAAGATTATATGACAGTTTTCCATGGAAGTTACAAACTTCCAAATAATTTATTCTACCATTAGTGAAAACAAAAGGTTTGACAATTCCTATTGCAAATATTACTATAATGCTCATAAATGAAAATGAGGCAAATCCATCCAATTTGAGGTTGGGAATTAACAACAGCAATGTATAACTACAGAATACTAGGCGGTCATTAAAAGTTTTGTAAAAATATAATGTAAAAAGAAAATACTCATGATTTATTTATTTTTTAAAAGATTATATTTATCTATTTTTGTATAGAAGAATTGGTGTGTAGATTATAGGAGTGAGGGGTGAGAGGGTTCACCAGAGACAGAGTGGGGAGCAGAACAGGCAGATATACTGAAAACAATGCTCAGGAGAGCAGCATTTGAGACAACAGTTCTGTTGTTCCTTATGTGAGATGGCTTCCTGGAGAGGGATTGAACGCAATTTACCATGGTGATATCATTGAGACTTAACCCCTAGGCCACCTAGGAGACCACCCCAAAATGTTCATAATTTACACTTGTTAGAAAACACATGTATACTACAGTAGACCAATTATTCTATTTATATAGGATCTCTTATGTGGATCTATTTTACAGTTACAGAAAAGTATGGTTAAGAGCATACAAATAAAGGTGTATTAGTGATAATCTCTAGAGGCTGGATGATGTATCCCAATCATATTATGTAACTGTGTATTGATTTTGTTAAAACGAGTACATGAGTTTCACTGTCAAGAAAATTAACCTAAAAGACTAATAACATTTTTTAAAGCTATTTCAACTCTTAAACATTCCTCTTTTTTGATAACATAGGGAAATCTCCAACACTTTTGTTTTCATACTCTCTAAAGAAGCGTTTTTATACAACCAGTTAAGTTGTCCAATCAGAACATCAACTTAGACTAGAACCAACTTTAAGGATATTGCCAAATCATGAATGTTTGAGTCAGAATGTACTGTCTACATAGGCAAAAAAAAAAAAAAAAGCAGTAAATTTTCCTGGATATAAATCACAAGTAAAAATTAGTAAGCCAAATTCTATCAGATGTCAATTGGCTAATCTTTTAAACAAATACATGGCTAGAGTTTCTAGAATTCCATGAAACAGCCCCATTCAAAACTGTCCATAAAATATCAGTGCATGAAGAAGAATCAATTTACATCTAATTAATTTATGAATAAGATTTATCACCTTTGAGTTTTAATATTATGGAAAAATATGCAATGACATTTGAAAGAGGTTCCTTTTGACATCCTTTTAAAACTGAGATTCTTGAAAGCATAAAAATCAAGGTTAATAAATGCCAGTGAGAATTCAAAGAAATGACATTCATGTATTGCTGATAACAGTAAGAAACTATTCTGGAAAGCATCAAATTCAAAACTGTATGCAGATTACCAGTGAAGAAAAGTCACAGAAATAAAAGCAACAAAATATAAGGAAATACGTATATTTAATGCAACATTATTTGTAACAAAAATTTAGTAACAAATCTACTGTGCAGCATTTTAAATCACTATCAACTGATAATATCCTCTGGTTACCATGATAGGGAAAGGCAAGTAATATATTCAATAATTTTGATTTTGGAAAAGGACACCATCTCCATCTATATGTGATTACTTACTCACTTAGCAAATATTTATTGTGTCTACAACATGCTAGACACCATTTTGAAATACATTTTAGTGGCAGAGATATACAAGATAACTAAGCAGCATACAGTTTTTACACTATTTTGCTTCTTTATTTACTAATGTATGTGGAAAGGAGACAAAAATTTTAAATCTCTCAAGAGGCATTCAAAACAGAACACACAGTTAGGAACAAACAGAATGGTCAGGTGGCATGAACAAAGTGACCAGAGAAATAATAAGATCAGACAGATAAGGAGTGGTTTAAGTGGACAGATGGTATACATTCCTTAAAAAACTTTATAGGTGGCCCTCCCTGGTGGCGCAGCGGGTTAAAGCACTGCACTAAGAAGCTGAAACCACTTCCACATGGGTATGATTCCCGCCTGCCCCGGAGGTGACCACATGTCGTGGCAGACCTCTCCTGACCCGCCCGCTGCTCCCCTCAGCAGTGTACTTCCTGGATCTGCCTGTTCTGCTCCCCACTCTGTCTCTGGTGAAGTCTTTCACCACCCCTGAGTCTCTGGCCTGTACCCCAGTTCTGTATGCACCAATAAATAAATTTTTAAAAAAAAAAAAAAACTTTATAGGTAATTTGTAGAGGTAAGGACTTAAATTACTTTACCAGGCAACCTCTCCTGTCTCACCCACTGTTCACTTCAACAGTATGAGTCAATCCACCTGTTCTATTCCCACTCTGTCTCTGGTAAATCCTCTCACCCCTACCTCCACAACTCTGGCCTACACCCCAGTTATTATATGCATAAATAAATAAATCTTTAAAATACATAAATATGCTCATCAAACATTCTATCAAGTTATTGTATGTCCCTGAACCTTGTTAGTGTATTTTGGTATGAATATATCTGTTAGTAATAAATTTTCTAGGAATAAGTGAAGTAAAAACTAGATAGATAGGGACTAAAAGATCACTAATGATATATGATTAAAACTGAGCATTGACACTACCTTAAGGACATCTAGATAAAAGTATCTTCTATTTCTTAATTCAATTACAAAGAAATTCTCTTAATGGTATTTAAAATACTCATAATTCTCTGTATTATTTGAGCCAAAGCTGGCAAGAAAATCATATATATACTTGAAAGAAAAATATAAAACAACAGCAATACATTACAAATTAGTAGCAAGAAAAGCAGGAGAGAAAAAAGGTAGCTTTTTTACACATGTGAAGATTATTACCTTTTCCAAGTCTAATTCCTCTAATAAAATGCTGGCATTTTTGTTTGCTTCAGCAGCCTGCCTATCTTTGGCTTGTACTATTGATTCCATGCAAAGATGACACTTCTTCAGCATTTCCTATAATAAAAAATTGAAACATTCCAGGTTCAAAAGCAATTCATATTTTAGAGAGATTTTAAAAATAAATAAAATAAACGAACATACAATAAAGATCAGTGAAAAGGCATAAAAGGTTTTACTAAAGACATAATTTATATATATATTTAAAAAAAATTTACAGCCTCTACTGTGATTCAAAATAATGTCCATTTCATATGAAAAAATGTTCAATAGCACTGTAATCAGGGAAATGCAAATCAAAGCCACAATGAGATACCACCTTACACCAGTGAGAATGGCACATATTAAAAAAAACCAAAAAACAGTGGGCCCTCCCTGGTGGCGCAATGGGTTAAAACTCAGTTCTACAGAAGCTAGCTTCAGCACAAGTCTGATCCACAACCAGGGAGGTGACCCACATGGTGTGGCAGACCTCACCTGTCCCATCTGCTGCTCCTTGCAGCAGTGTATTTTAGTCAGTGTTCTGCTCCTCACTCTGTCTCTGATGAATTCTCTCACCACCCCACCGCCACCTCTGGCCTGTACCCCAGTTCTGTATGCATTAAGTAAATAAATATATATAAAAAAAAAAGTAGCAACAACAAATGCTGGAGAGGATATGGAGAAAAAGGAACTCTACTACACCAAAGTGTTTCAATCACTATGAAAATTGGTGTAGAGTTCCTCAAACTACTAAAAATGGAGCTTCCACAGGATCCAGCATTCCACTCCTAGGAATCTTCCCAAGGGCAAAAAACATTAATTGAAAAGGACACCCACACCCCTATGTTTACTGCAGCACTTTTTATAGTAAGTGAGCTATGAAAACAACCAAGTGCCCAAAAATAGATGACTGAATCAAGACGATGTAGTGCATATCCACAATGGAATATAACTCAAAAAAGAGATAAATTCAAGCCATTCACAGCAACATGGAGGGAACAGGAAGGGACTATGCTCTGAGAAATATGCCAGAAAAAAAAAGGAAATTATGGGGTAGTTTCACTTATAGGAGGAATGTAGAGGAACCACAGGGAATCAGGGGGAGAAAATTATAATGAATTAAAAGTCAAAAATCAAAACAGGGGTGGAAGAGCACAAGAAGCAACAATGGTGGTGGAAAATTTCCAGGGCCACCTGAGAGAGCACACAAAAATGAAAAATTATGTAATATATTTAAAAAAAAAAAATGTCCATTTGACCGGCACTGTGATTTTCCAATCCTATAACTTAAATATAAAAAATTTCATATAGCAAATTCGTAATTTATGTCAGGGTCAATGGGTTTGAAAAAAACAAAAACAAAAACAAGCCCTGTTAACTAAAACTAGACTAAAAATTTAAGCACTTAATTAGCAAGAACTATTCTCAAATATGCACGCTTTCTTGTTACAGATTTATGTATAAGAATGTAACATAAATAAATCAGAAATAGGTACTTAAACACATTTCTCAGTGATCTCATTCTCAGAACACATTTTTGATAGGAAAGATATTTCCCTGTTAAGACGGAGAAGCCTGTTATTGCTCCCCTCCTCCCTTCAAGGTGTCTGCAGTATCCAGGATGTCAACTGATAAAGAAATTTAGAGGCAGGCAGGATAGTGAATTAGTTACATTAAATGTTAAGGTACCAACCTGTCATGTAATAACTGCTGAGAAATGTAATTAATAGACATTTTAGATTTGCTGACTTCTTTGGATTTTCAGAGGTTACATCTTAAGATTGTATTCAAATATTAATAATACGTTTTAAGATTTTTTTCAAACAGTATAAACTCCAAAACAAAACACCACCAGGGACAATCTCAAATAGGATTTATTTAATCTTCCCTACTTTCCCTGCCAAAATCCTAGCCAATTATTTCTTCAATTGACAATTCCCAAACTTTCCTATTATGTTAAATTTTTTTTATCCATAAACATATATACATGTTTAGATTATTTCAAAAAATACATCCATTGGCATTGTTCCTCTCCAAATGCATGTCAACCCAATATATGTATATAAAGATTTTAATACAAATAAACAGCAACAATATTTGTTTTAGACTGTCTAGCTTTTTATATAAAAATTAAGTTAAAAATTGCTATATTCACGTTACTGTTGAATCCAAGAATTTATTCTTAGCATCACACATAACTCTCTCTCTCTCACATATAGAATACTTGCTAAGTAGAAAGAATATGTGTGAGTGATATATTACCTTGTCGGTGATGGTTGCTATATACCTCATACATTCAGAATCTGATGGAAACTGATTGACTTCCTTGACTAAGTAGCGCACCACCTTCACATGACCCTAAAAATTAGATAGCAATGTTGGATTGAAAACAGACTCTCATAATATTTTATAAATCTACAATATGGCTTAACTATTTCACCTACATTAATGCCACAAAGCAAAGAATATAATTGGGTATTTTTTAAACTATAAATAAGAAAGAGACAGACTTCAGGTCTCTTAAGTCTGCACTGTTCATTTGCACTCACCCTCCAAAAAAGTGTAGAGCAGCTTGACCTAAAAATCACTCTGAATAAAAAGTAAAAAAATCAGAACAAAGATGCTATGTTTGAAAGAAAAAAATAATCACTTTTTTCTTGCTCAGCTTGTTTCTTTTACCTCAATTTATATACTTAAGTGTTTTTTCAAATAACAAATTAAACCTGCATTTATGAAAAAAAAAATTAAATTAATTAAACATAGCTCTATGCTATTTACTATAGGAAGTTTCTTCATTTACATACAAAATTTGTTATTTCTGAGTGTAGTACATTTGATTTTCAGTAGTTTCAAACAATGGCAAAAGGATTTTCATTATTTAATTCATTTTAGCCTAGTTATTAAGTCAGTCATTAAAAATAAAATCCACTTTAGTTAAACTGTTCTCTGCTATCATCTACAAGAAAACATTCATAAAAAGTAAGATACTAATTATTCTTAATGGATTTACATTTTGTTAAAGGTTAAGAATACAAAGACTTCTACCTTTCTAAATGCTGCCATAAGAGGAGTTATCTTGCGGTTATCTGCTGCATCCACATCTGCACCTGCTTGCACCAGTAACTGAACCACATCAAGGTGTCCACCATTTGCTGCTAGCCACAATGGAGTGTTCCCCTTCTTATTCCGAACATCAATGTGAGCCCCTCTAAATGAATTACAGACAACGCTGCTTAAAATGAAATGGAGCAATGCAGATAACAACAAAAATCAACTATTAACTTGTGAAAATATTCTGTGAAGGTAAAAACTGCTTATAATACTAAACAATTAAAATGCACTGGCTCTCAAAATTACAAAGGATTTCCAGTCACATTCAATATTTTTTTCATAATTGTTTTTCTTACTTTAAAGATAAGTCTAAGTTTTAAATTCTGAGAAAATGTGAGATTTAATTTAATGAAAATACATCCTATTAAAATCACAAGTGTGTCCTAGAGACACAAATGTATCAGATTATTTGTACTCATGTATTCGTGTTAAGTAGTTTTAAGAAATCAAATATAACACAGAAGTTTAGCAGTAGGCAACACAATAGCTACGATTCATAACGAATACCTGAGTTGATCAACTATTACAAAATACTAATGCTTCACAAACTACTAATGCTTAGGACACCATGTAAATGTCTTTAAGACTGGTAAAGTAGGAAATACAATCAAACAGACAAGCATTATGGGGAGACTGGTAAGCAACTGCAGAAACTATTCTTTATCTTGTCTGATAACTTAAATACTTCCAATTACTGCTTAACAAAATTTTAATTACTAAAAAGAACAAGAAAATCCAATAAGCCTTAGAATTATTGCTAGACTTTAAGAACTGGAAATACTATTCACAAAACTCAAACTATGTGAAAGATATGAATATGGATGACAACAGCTAGATGTTCAAATAGGCTATTATAGTACATGGAAGGTGTATACACACAAGAAAGAAAGAAAAGAAGTATTGCGAGGATGCACTGAAATAAATTAGAAAATGTAGCACTATCTTCTACATGTGGAAAATAAGAGGTAGGTTTAAAAAATAAAACATGTGGGAAACCCATGGGGATTACAATTGAGTTGGAAAAAAAATGTTCAAAATGATGTAAAAATAAACTATTATATTAAAAAAATGTACTTGTACTTTATAAAAGACCTTTTAATAGTACAATTCTCCCAGAGAGAACAGTCATCACTTCAAACATGATGTTCACATATGCAAGCTACAGTAAAATCATACCTGCCAATGAGAAGCTCACAGAATTTATAATGCCCTTTGTCTGCTGCTATAGTTAAAGCTGTATCTCTCGAGGAGGGCACTGGAGGGGCATTAACATCAGCACCTTTATCCAAAAGAACTCTGCCCACCTCTGCATATCCACCAGAAGCAGCTTCCATTAGTGGTGTGAGGCCAGTCTAGATTTAGTAAAAAATAAAACACAACACATAAGAAACTGCAAAAGAATATGTTAAGAAAACAATCTAGAAGGGCAATGATACAGTTGTCACAAAGATTCAAAACTAAATTTCAGACACTGCTAGCCTCTCTGTTAATGTTATTTCTTGAAATGTTAATTTACCAAGTATCAATTTTTTATGAAAAATATTTGTATACTTGGCATTTCACAGATCTTTCCTCTCTTTTATAATAATAAATTCTTTTCAGACGATAAATAGTATTACTGTCTGTAAAATTTACTGTCGAAATATTTTTAAGAGTTAATGCTTGCTCGAGTCATGTGGAATGATACCCGATTAAATCTATATGTAAGAGGTAAATATTATGTAGACTATGTTGTCTTGGTGGTGGGTACCATGTAGTAACACCATCAGAGGGGGTGATCTTATACTTCTAAGATGGAATAATACTTCTAAAAAACAAATAATGTAAACCAATATTACCTCAATAAAAGAAAAGGGGGCAAAACACTAATCTTATAGTAAGTATACTGCTATTGCACAGTTGGAATATCAAAGCAATTTATGTGTAAATTTTAGATATTTATCTTACCTTAGCTCTGTGTTCCACATTTGCTTTTCTATCAAGCAGAAGACTAACCACTTCAGTTCTTCCTTGGAAGCAGGCTAAGGTAAGGGCAGTGTTCCGATTGGTTTCTATTTGAGCATTTATGTCAGAACCCATGTCTAACAGGAGTTTTACAGCAGCTGTATGCCCATTCATAGCTGCTAACATCAGAGGAGAAATGCCCAATTTGCTACCAGTTCTGGAGGTGGAGGTGTGGGGAGAATAAAAGAAAATAAAGATATTAAATGTCTGAGAAAAATTAGATGATATTATAGTATATAGTATACTATGCACTGTTTCAAGATTTACTTACGAACCTTTAATTACATAGGATTACTTAATAAATTTTCCTCATCATAGAGTGAAGTTACCAAGATTCCACTAAAATCTTTCTGTATTCTTTCTTGTACCTCTTTCAACATAATGGCATCAACTGAAAGTGACTAACTTATTAAATTACTATTTTAATTTTCCATTGTGACTAAATAAAGCATTCTTATCTGTTTAATATAAACTCATGTTTACTTTAGTATCATAAAGTACTGAGGTTTTTCAAATTAGATATCAAAGTTTTAAGTAAATAAAATGAACCTTAAAATTTATCACAACAAAAATTTTATCACCAATTTGGGCTCTAGATTGCAATGAAGGCATTTGCTAGGTACAACATTAGAAGATAAGTGTTCTGCAAACATCTTTAATATAATAATTTTAAGGGGTTAGAGAGAAAGAAACTTGCCTAGAATTAATCTCGGCTCCAGCATTTAATAGTATTTTGATAATGTTTACATAGCCACCAGAAGCAGCCAGACTTAGAGGTGTGTAATCAGAAACATTCCTGTGCTCTTTATTTGCTCCTCGAGCTAACAATAGTTCCACCACCTGGAAAGGAAAAATACATTTTCTTAGACAATTTGCAAGGTCTTGGTTCCTTTTTTGGTGGTATACTGTTTAAGAAAAGAAGGGAAATTTTTCCTTTCATTCTTTGCACAAAAATCAGCCTCAAATGATAACAGGAGGTCATAGAATCCAACAACGCAATAGCTTCTCTAGTAAAACCCTTTTTGGAATCTGTTCAAATGAAACAGTATATTCATGAAGATTTGGAACTTACGTGTTGTGCAATGCAATTATGCAAGTAAGTACCTCTCTGTTATTCTACCACATGGTGATCACACAGTGAAATTTTTTTTATTTAAAAATGATTCAATAGGGCCCTCCCTGGTGGCGCAGCGGGTTAAAAGCACAGCACTGAGAATCTAAACCCACTTCTGCATGAGTTCGATTCCCGCCTGCCCTGGAGGAGATCCACATGGCGTGGCAGACCTCTCCTGACCCGACCGCTGCTCCCCTCAGCAGTGTACTTCCTCGATCTGTCTGTTCTGCTCCCCACTCTGTCTCTGGTGAATCCTCTCACCCTCCGCATCTCTGGCCTGTACCCCAGTTCTGTATAAATAAATAAATCTTTAAAAAAAAATGATTCAATAAAATATAAAAATATAATTTCACATTTTTATGTGAAGATTTTAAAATACTAAAAATTTCAATATATGTTGGAATTTTAAAAAGAACTGGAATAAAGCTAATATTTATTTTCCCAACTGTTCCTTCATGAACATCTTAAACATAGCAGAAAGGCTGGACAACAAATTGGAGATAACTACAATGTCCCTTAAGTAGCGTGACTATGAACTAGACTATAGCTGCTTTCATGTTTTTTTGGGGGGAGCTGAAATCTATAACTTACAACAAATGCGCAAAACTTAAGTGGACATCCACTAAGTATTGACAAATGTAATTTAAATTCAGGTTATTTACTCACAATTCTTTCCCAGTCAATACCACCTCCAGACTAGTCCTATCCACTTTGTATCTTCATATACGTGAAATTGCAGATGAAAGTCATTTCATTATAGGAATATGCTACACTTTAACATTCTACTGATGAACACCATTGCTGTTTTTAATTTTTGGCATTCTGATAAAGTTGCTATGAGTGTTCTTGTAGAAATTCATTTTTATTCTGGTTGCTCTACATTCTTGGCAACATCTGGTATTGTCAGTTTTTAAAATTTTAGCCATTCTAAGTAGATGTGGTAATATACCATGGTGTGTTCTTATTCTGTATTCCAACAGCTAACCATACATAGCATTTCTTTAAGAACTAATTGGCGATTCATAGATCTTTTGTGCATTATACATCTAGTACAAAGCAACTCTGACACAGGCATTATTAGTTTCACTTTCAATTTATAAATGAGGCATAGGGAAGCTAAACATTGCATTGTTCAAGATTTTACCTTGCTCTTACTAGTAATAATTTAAAAGACTATTGGTAAAATAACATAGAAGTGTTAGTGAGTAGTTAATGAATAAATGTTAATGCCTTAAATACCAGCTAAAATTTTACTCATCTGAGTAAAACTATGACCATTTTTAGATATGAATATCATTTTCTCTTTCAGGGCTAGGTAGCTTATATGACAACATTATGAAAACAAAAGTAGCACTAGGTAACTTTATTTCACAAAGAGTGAAATTGCTTATTCCTTAAACAATGAAGTGGAAAATCCCAAACAAGCTTCTAGTTTTACTAAATAGTTTCACTAAAAATTGCTGTAATAATATACCTACGAAGCAATATAATTAATGTACATTTCTTGTTTCTAGGAGTAAGTACACCTAAATGTCCACTTTGATATGTACCCCATACAACAAAGCAAAATTTATAGAAACAGCCAAAGCTGTAAGTTATTATGCCTGTATTATTGTTTCTTAATACATTTTTTACTTGCTAATTTATTAAAAGACCCTAGTAGATTTATCTAGAGTCCAGTATCACTTGATGTACTATATATTAGGCAAAGGAGGGACTGGGGTAGTAGAGAGAAGGCTAGTTTAACAATCTATCAGTTGGCTTTAGATGTACTATTTCAGGAAGAATACTGTTATAAAAGTTGGAATAATCAGGGTTTGGAAAAGCTATCTTCAAGACAGCCACCAAAAGAACAAAAGGACATGTTTCCCATACAAATTACACAACTAGCTATCACAGACTAAAATATCTAAAGAAAGAGACTATAAATGTCTTTTCCATTGTCTAATAAACAGAATTAGGAACAATGGGGCAACTTAGGGGAGGATATGTCAAGCAAGGTAAACATGACATCTTTATAATCATAAAAATGGTAAAGAAGAAAGATCTTAAAGGTAAGCAAGAAACTGACCTAGATAATTTAGAGTGCTTCTTAAATCTAAGCTCCAACAACTCCCTGACTACAAAGTTGTCTATCTATAGAGACAGCATATGATAATCAAAAGCTTTATACCCACTGTAAATAGACAGGACTTTTAAAATACATTTTAAAAATTAGGTTATGAGGATGATCATGCTCATATTTAGTAAGACACAAGGGAGTTTGTAAGACACAAGGGAGTATAGGGTTACTGGGCCTATACCTGACCATACCAGTTAGCGTAGCTTCCTTAGAAAACAATATAATGCCATATAATACTGATCATCTTTTCTCTAAAGTTAAAACAGGTAGGGAAAAATTAAGTCAAGAATCCTCAAAAGATTAACTGAAAACCAAACAGTTATAATGTCCTGTCAATATTATATATAGAGCAACAAAAGCTGAGTTTAGTACTTTTTATGCAAGGTACTCAGGGTCTAACAAAGACAAGTAATCATAGGCTCTGCATATAAGGAAATCTGATTTGATATCTTAGTCATTCTGTTAGACTAATGAAGCAATAGAGATTCCAAAGGCAGGTATTACTTTTAGATGCGCAGGTTAATTAAAAATGTCTGACTTTACTGGCAATGTTGCTTATGCTAACACTCAATCTTGCCCTTTTGCTGAATAATTGTTTCTTTCAGTTACATACAATTAAATGTCAACCCATTCTTTTGGTAAAAACATGTAAGTTAAAACATACATTTGCTGAATGGATGGGAAAAGAATTACACTGGGGGAAATGTTACCTCCTGCCTTCCTCCTGAACAAGCCAAAGATAGTGGTGTGTCCTTGGTTCTTTCTGACTGGGCTTCAATGTCTGCACCGTTGTCTAGCAATATTTCCACAACACCAACATGACCAGCTGTAGCAGCCAAGATGAGTGGAGTAAAGCCTGTAGAAAAATAATGATCTTCTCATTAAGCGAAGAGACAGTACTGTTTTCCATTATATCTAATCATCCAAACAGACCTAGTAGTAGTAGTCACAGAACAAATATTCCAGAACAAAAAAATTAACAGAAGTAGGCCTACCTTTCTTATCTCGATGCTCAATACTAGCTCCTCTCTCTAGCAGTGTTTGTACCAGTTCCTCATGACCACCAGCACAAGCAAGTGTTAATGCTGTGTCATGATTACTCTCAGTCTGTTAAAAAAAAAAAAAATTTCTGAATAGTGTATTAGGTAATTTGAAAACATTAACATCAGTTATATAACATGTACACAGGCCAAATATACAAGGAACATATGTACCCCACTCTACTGTGTCAAACATTTTTGGTTTTCTCCATTAGCAGTCAACTTGAAATTTTCAGTTTTTGTTAAAGATTTATTTTATGTATTGATGCATACAAGAACTGGAATGTAGGCCCCAGTATGGGTGTGTGTGTGTGTGTGTGTGTGTGTGTGTG